>NC_067400.1:294849898-295152231 GCF_016432865.1 Antechinus flavipes | reverse complement strand
AAAACATGAAAAAGAAATAATCAAACAAAAAGGTTAAAATACTTATGTGGATTGCCACATTCAGTCTCCATAATTCTCTTTTAGAATTTGGATTTCATTTTCCATCCTAAGTCTATTGGAATTTAAGGCAGCTTTTTGAAAAGGTGTTACACCATGTCAAACAATCTACTTTTCTGAGACATCTGTCTTGAATTTGACTTTACAATGTATGTGAGCTTCAATAATGTGCTTTCTATTTTCAAAAAAGTTTTTAAAAATCCTTTATCATTTCTCCACCCTTTCTCCCAACTTACCATCATCTTTAGTACAGATCATTATGCCTAGTTGCTCCCTTAACTACAAAGGAGTGTCCTATAAGAAAAAATAAATAACTAATCAAGGACTTAGTTATATCCTTGAGACTAATCTGACTTCATTTTAATTAAAATTCCCTGTAAGTTTATGTGATATGACCTATGTATTCAGACAAGCTGTATCTAAAAAAACCTAGTTTCATAGATTTCCAAAAGCCCATAAAGGGAATGGATAGCTCTGGGAATTGATCATTGGCAGGAAAGACTATTGTTTCTAGGTCACCAGTTATTTAATAAATAGCTCTAATTGCCAAGTTTACTTGGAGAGCCTTTAGGAAAACAAATACCATTGGTTCTACTGAGTGAAAGTTAATTTGGTGTTAAAGTAAAATAGTTAACATCTATATAGCTCTTTAGTATTTGCGGTGTGTATTTATATATGTGTAAAACCTTTTAAATTTAATGTAACCAAAACTATGCATTGAAAGTTCGATCCTCTCTATTTCTTATTTGGACATAAATTCTTCCCTTATTCATATATCTTATGGGTAAATATTTCCATGCTTCCCTAATTTGTTGATGACATTTTTATGTCTAAGTCCTGTCCCCATTTCAAACTTATCTTTATATACAGTGTGAGATATTGGTCTATACCTATTACCAAATGGCTTTTCAGTTTTTCCAGAAACTTTTGTAATATGTTGTTCTTATCTCAAAAGCTTGGTTCTTTGGATTTATCAATCACTAATTTACTATGATAATTTATTACTATGTATTGTGTGCCTAATCTATTTCACTGATTCACCCCTCAATTTCTCAGCCAGTATCAGATTGTTTTCATAATTACCACTTGATAATAGAGTTTGAGATCTGGTAGTGCTATTCCACTTTCCTTAACATTTTTTTTTGCCATTGATTCTTCCAGACCAATTTTGTTATTCATTTTTGGGGTTAGTTTGATTGATATGACATTGAATAAGTAAATTAATTTAGATAGAATTGTCATTTTGTTATATTGTTTTGGTCTAGCAAAAAAAAATCAAACTGATTTCCATATTTAATTACTATATTCTTCTATTTCTTCTTTCTTTGCTATTCTTGCTTTTCTGTCCTACATTCTCTTCCTCTTATATTCTCTTTTTCTTCTTTTCCCAGCCTGCTTCAAATTTTATATTCCAGCTTTCTGAGAGCGTTTTTATTTTTCCATAATACTCAAAGGCTCAATATTATTATGTTGGTGGTGGTAATATTTGATTTTCAATTGTGTCTGACTCTTCATGATCACAATTTGGAGTTTTCTTGACAAAGGCACTGGAGCAATTTGCCATATCCTTTGGGACTTCACTTTACAGATGAAGAAACAGTGGCAAATAGGCTTAAGAGACTTGCCTGGGCTCACACAGTTAATAAGTGTCTGAGGCCAGATTTAAATTCAAGAAAATGAATCTTCCTGATTCCATACCTTAGTCTCCACTGCACCACCTAGCTGCCATTCAAATAACCTTGTGGCATTTTAAATTGATTTCTCTGTTGGATTTTTAATCATATGGTTGATCAGCTAAATATGGTAGTCTTTTGGCATTTCTTAACTTTTTAAGAAGACTAACAAGAACATTTTCTGAGCTTGGATGTTCCATTTACTACTTCGAACATGAAAATGTATTCACAAGCTATAAACAAGATTCTGTCCTCCCCCTTCCACTTTACATAAGTGAAGACCATGTAGTTCCATTAAAAATTGAAGTGAAAAATGCATAGTGAGAGGGACTAAAAAGAAAGATTATTTCATAATTCACCAAGCTACATTTTAGCCAGATCCAAAATAAATATTTTATAAGTGGTTGAGGACATTTCCTTTTCTGGGATTCCAGTCTCAACTAAGTGAGAAGTGAGGATTTTAAGAACTGAACTAAGAAAAACAAAAGTACAATACTGATGGTCTTGGTATTCAATACCAAATGACAGTTTTATTGAATAGAAATAATGTGTTGAATTCCTTGTCTTCCACAGTGACCAGGAAATTTTAAATAAAATATTAACTAATGGTAGATGTTTATTATTACTAAAGGAATAAAATCAATAATAGTAAAGAATGGCAGGGAGACTAGGGATTAAACTATATTGATGGATGTTGCTAATCCAGAAGAGAAATTTTGACAACTTGGAAATGGGAAATCTGGTGACATATCCATGCTGCCCTAACATCTGGAATTATTTTTCAGCATTTTGTGGTTTAGCAAAGCCCAAATTAATTTTGACAGGGAGTTCCCTCTCTTCTGATTATTTATTATAAAATACAGGTAATATGATCCATATGTCTCAAATTCATCCCTATCATATTCTATAAAAAGTGATTTTATGTGAGACATCAAAAATTATGTCTAAGTACTCTCTTTAGAATGGTATCTACTCTCAATCCTCCCTGATTAAGACAAAAACAGATATTGGATAGAACTATGAGACTGATGTTAGTTTTGAGTTCAAAGTAATTAGTCATTATTTGTTGTCATATTTCATGCCTTTAACTCAAAGCACCTTTCTCCCTGGCTCCATCAAGCAAACTGAACCATTAAGATTTGCATGTATCTACTACATGTCTGTAATTATCTTGTCTAGTTAACATGACAAGTTTTTTGAAAGACAAGGGCACTGTTTTTGATTTAATAAGACAGAAGTTAAGTAGAACATATATCATACAGTATTTTTAATTAACCAATGAAATATTTATTTTTAAATAATAATAAAAGCTTTTTATTTTTCAAAATACATGCGAAGATTGTTTTCAATATTCATCAAACCTTGTATTCCAAATTGCTTATTTCACTTGTATGCATTTGCCAGTTTTTCTCTTCAATGAGTGACTTGCTTTTTTATTTGTTAGTTTGCCTTTGGCAGATATACCTGGTACCTTCTCCTCTGAGTTTGTGCCCACTGAAAAGGGCTATTTTTTGACTCCTAAATACAGAAATTTATACCAATTGTTTCTCTAATATCCAATAAGTTAATGTCTATTACGCTCACACACAAAAATGAACTTGTTAGTAGAGTTGGCCTTTGTTAACATAATTTTTTGAAAATGAAGTATCAAAGACAGGCCTCATAGCCTAGCTATAGATGTGATTCATATCAAAAAGACTTTGATAAAATAAAGAATGCCATTTATAAGGAATGATCAAGTTTGTTGACTACTCTGTGAGTGTTACTGATATAAAGAATGACTGATAGTATTATAAGAATAAGAAGATGATGATGAAGCAGAAACAGAAGAAGAAGAAGAAGAAGAAGAAGAAGAAGAAGAAGAAGAAGAAGAAGAAGAAAGAGGAAGAAGAGAAGGAGGAGGAGGAGGAGAAGGAAAAGAAGAAGAAGAAGGAAAAGAAGAAGAAGGAACAGGAGGAGGAGCAGGAGGAAAAAGAGGAGGAGAAGGAGAGAGATGAGAAAGATGACAAAGAAAGAGAGTTAGACTTCTTTGGTTTGTCTTTAAAACCACAAAAACACATATACACATACACATACAAACATACCATTACTATTCTGTATTATGAACATTCCATCCTAGTGCTCTGTTATATCTGTTTCTTTTATTTGTTTATAAATTATAACTGCTGTATTGAACATTTTCTAATAAATAAACTATAAATAAATAAAAATGAAATAAAACTGTCTTTGTTGCCCTCCCTTTTCACTTTCCACTGATGCTGCTCCTTTACTTTGTTTTGGACATTTCTTCCTTTCTGGTAACTGATTTTAATTTTAATGCAAATTCTAAAGGAGTCTATTGTCTTTTACTGCTTCACTCCTCTGTTGGTAGTTGTTTTTGGACTTGCTTCAGTCATTTGTTGTGAGCTGCATTTACCTTTTGCAGCACATCTTCTCCCTTTTGATGATGTCTTCCTTTCTTCATGTTAATCTTTCTTTTCCTCTTTGATGATATTTTCTTTAATGGCACTCTTCATCTTTGATGATATTTTTGTAGTTGCTTTTTCATCCCCTTTTTAGTCTTTTATGTTCAGTATTAGTCTTTTATTTTAACTTTGAGAACCATTTTCATTAAAAGTCTTCTTTTCTCAATCTTTGTCTACTATCTCCAAAGATACTATCATTTTTTCTTAATAATATTAATTCAGAAAGGGTTTCTTTCAGTCTGCAGGTGAAGGCACCCCAAATTCTGTTTACTTCCACAATTATTTATTAAAGCTGAATCAGGTATGGCTAAGAACCCTGCATACAAATGAGGGTTGTTTTTTTTTTTTTTTTTTTTTTTAATTTTGGCACCATGATTATAATATGATCTTGTAGAAGTTATTTTAGTCAATGGGTCAGTTTCTTGAATTTTTTACATAAAAGTAAGGAATTGACATAATATTATTTAGTTGTTTCCAGCTTTCATAGTCTGTGCATGTAAAAAAAGGCTACATAATATAATGAGAAGAACAAACATAAAGGAAAAACTAAAAATCACTGGTTCCACATCTGAATAGCCAAGTTTGAATTTTGACTTTTACTGCCACTAACTCTATAAATCCAAGTAGATAGTTTTATTTTTTGTTGTGGTCTGTCTGTCTGTCTCTGTCTCTGTCTGTCTGTCTATCTGTGTCTCTGTCTCTCTGTATCTGTTTCTCTCCTGCCATATTCTTCATCTCTTCTCTCTCTTTCTCTTCCTCTTTCCATCCTTCCCTCCCTCCCTCTCTCTCTCTCTTTTTCCCTCTTTCCTTCCCTCCCTTCCTTCTCTCTCTCACTGTCTCTCTCTCTCTCTCTCTCTCTCTCTCTGTCTCTCTCCTTCTTTTGAAGGGGTAATGGATTGATCAGCTGAGTGAAAAGATCTATTAAAAGATACAGCCACAGAGTAGTATAAAATGCCTAGGCTGCCAATTTTTTGAGATTATGATTTATTTTATACAATGGAAAGGAAAAAAAATAAGCGATATATTTGAATTTTTTGTCCTGCATGTTTCTGTAATGCTAATGGAAAATAGCATTACTTTGGCACTGTTGATATTTAGTTCTACTTGCTTATAAGCCAAGCTTTCCAGGACAATGTCTCTTGCCTCTGAAAAGATAATTCCCCTTCCACTACCTCTATTCCTTTCCTATCTGTAACTATACCTTCATAAAATATAATAAATATGCCCTGGAATTTTTACCACATTATTACTTTGTAGAAAAGAGACTGTACCTTCAGAAAAGGCTCCCAAAATTCTGGCTACTTCTTTCAAAAAAATTTAAAAGAAGTCAGAAGTAGAAATGAATAAATAGCAAAGATATTAGAGGGAATTACTATTTTTTACTTTCTGTATCAGCTTTAATCAATGATGTAGTTTTTATTGCAGACTATAGCCTGATTATCTCCACCATGCCTTCCTCAAGCTCATCTGTCTATCCATTTGATTTCTTTTCAGCAGCCACTAGAATCTTCCACTGGAACAATGTTTTTCTCTTTCTTGTTCCTACAGATTCCCTTAATATAAGACCAAAACAGCGCCCATGACTTTGGTAATCTTGGGGAACCATCAACAAGCATCCCTGCCCAAGTATCTTAAATCAAGCTTCATCTATTTGATGAGGAAAATAATATGGAATTCTACTTATAGATATGTGAGCGACTCGGAAAGTCCAACTTCCTCTTTTTAAAAAGAAAAGCTGAGAAACATAGGAAATAAACGACTTGCCCAAGATTATAAAGTTAGTATCAGAGATAGGCTTTTTCTCTGGATACTCTGGCTCCAAATCCAAACTTCTTTCCTGTACTATATTGCTACAATATGACTCATTCTCAAATAAACATATAAACAAACAAACAAAAAACATTATAATAAATGACTTGGTTCCCTGGAGTCACTTGTCTAATGAGTAAAGGCTGTTTATAGTTATTTAATGGTAATATGAAATGATGACATCAGTTCAAGATAAGCTTCTGCCTCTACTCATTTCCCCTAACTTTTTACAGCTTAAAGTTCTTCATAGTTCAGAAGCTATGGTGGTATTATACATAAAAGAGATAGAGATCATCATGGGTTATAAAAACATTTAATACACAAATCTAATTCATGTCAATTCAACAGATATTTCTTAAGTGTCTACATTGTGCAAGATAGCAATTTCACAATGTAGACATTTAAGAACATAAAAGCAGTTCCAAGCAACTTTTGATGTTTATAAAAACATTGGCCCATTTTTTGATTCCCTTTAAGCCCAATAACTATGTTGCTTTGAAGGCTTAAACATGTAAGATCTTGTTAATTGTCACTATTGCAATCTACCCACATGATGGGCATTTCCAGATACAAACACAAACTCTACAGATGCAAAAAAAGCAATGAGAAGAAGGGCACAGATACAGAAGAAGAAAAAAAAAAGCTGAAGAATATACAGAATTACAATTTAGTAAAAATTGGCATTAGGGTACTTTTTAATAAAGTTAATGAAATTGCCATATATCTGAATGGAATATGACATGAAAAGGCTGAAGAGGGTCAATTTTTTTCTTTATATCTATAATTTTGACATTTTCTTTTTTTTTTTTTCCTAAAGAGGAGTAGAAAAAAGTTTGGTTTTTTTATGTCTCAAAGATCTTAACACATTAAGATCTTGTGTCATAAAGGTTAAAATTGCATTAAGACTTTTAGGGAGTTCAATATAAGAGATGATGTATTAAGCAGTGTGAATAAGATAAAGATATATAAACATAGGGCTGAGCTTTCTTCTGGTGAAACTGTGATTGACTGACACATTGAGCTAGTGTCATTGTCTAGTTAAACCTGATCTGGTTCCTAACTATGGCGATCATGAGAGGAAATATAAAAGGTATACTAAGGAATGAATTAATGAAAAAGTATAAGCACATAGAAAATGCTGGGCACTATGCTAAATGCTAGGAATACAAATACATGCACAAAAAAGTTTTCTGAAGAAACCTATATAATAAAGGATGATAACTATACAGGGGACTGTTGAATGTGGAAAAGTTTTTTAAATAGGGAATGGTGATTAGAATCTGTGGTGTTCTTCTTCTTTTAAAGTAATAGTTCTCTCTGGGAGCGAGTTTCTTGGGGAGGTTTTCTGGAGGCAGCCTTAGTTTCAGTTCAGATCAATAATTACCCAAATGCAGCCAGGTGCTGAAAGTTCAAATCTTTTATTATGTCCTTCAATATAGCCCAGTTAATTTTCTGAGAGGCCTCTCTCTCCTTGGTTCTAAGAGCTCTTGCAGCTTTGTGCTTTGCTTTTGCCTCTGCCTCCAGCCAGCACCAAGGTAAAAGTTGTAATGAATCTTTCTTGCCTCTGAAAGAGAGCTTCTGGCTCTCCCAGAGTGCTCTGTGTCTGGTCCAGACTGCTCTCTCCAATCTAATTCAGCTGAACTCTCCTTTAACTGGGTCTCTGCTTTCTTCTTGTATCTCAGAGAGTAGGGTTATGGGTTTTCTCCCATAGTGCTCTCTGGCCCTAAGAGCTTCAAGGGAGGTGTGAATTCGGATATCTCATACTAAACCCTGAAATCTCCCAAATGTGTGAACTCCAATGAGTACTGGTGTGAACACAAGCATTGTATCAATTAGTTCTACTTAGTACCTTGTTTCAGGTTCTGGCCCAATTCCTTGTAAGATCAGATCAGTAATGCTGAACCATGCTAAATTAGATAATTATTGTCTCTATCAACTCTAATGACTTAACAGTTTGTAAAGATTCCAACAAGAATCTTTGACATTATCCAGATTGGACCTTTCTGATGGCTAGGGGATAAGATATCTATACTCCAAGTTATATTTTATCTGTCCATAATGACAATAGAGACAAGGACTCAATGAAAAAGGAAATGCAAAGAGAAGATGGAGTATAATATTCCTAAAGTTGAAACTATGTTGTTCTTCTGACATTCTTTCCATTTAGTAAAGCATTGTACAAAAAGCACTGTAAAAACTAAAACTAAAACAAAACAAAATAAAAAATATATAAAAAGTAAAAGTACAGTAAAAAACAGAAAAAAGAAAATTATAGACCAGTCACAATGTATTTGGATGCAAAAATATTATATAAAATAATGCTAAAAGATTACAAGATTGTACATTATGACCAAATGGGATTTATACCAGTATTTTAATGATGTTTTAATGTAAAGAGAACTATTGACATAAATGATAATATGAATAAAAAAGATTTTAAAAAGAAATTATGTAATTATATCAATATATCCAGGAAAAGTTTTTGATAAACTACAACACTAACTACCATTAAAAACACTTGAAAGTGTTGGTATAAATTGATTTTTCCTCAAATTGATAAAAAAAAATCTAAAACTATCAGCAAGCATGGTTTGTAATGATAATGAGCTAAAAGCCTTTCCAGTATGATCAGATTTGAAACAAGGATGCCCCCATTATCAATATTATTCAATATTGTCTTATAAATTCTAGCAACAACAATAAGAGAGGAAAAAGAAGTAATGGGATTTATAATTGGAAATGAAAATAAAAATATATCTTTATTGCAGATGATATACTTGAAAAGTCCCTAAGACAACCAAAATGCTAATTGAAACAATTATTAATTTTAACAAAGTAGCAATATATAAAGTAGATTCTTAAATCATATGCATTCCTATATCTCATACACAAAACCCTGCAAGATGAGATAAGAGATATCCTATTTAAAATAATTCTAGAAAGTATAAAATATCTGGGAGTGTACTTGTCAAAACAAACCTATGAGTTATAGAAACAAAATATATCTCTCTTTCTGTCTGTCTGTCTGTCTGTCTCTCTCTCTCTCTCTCTCTCTCTCTCTCTTTCTCTTCTTAAAAAATAATCAAATCAAATAATTGGAAAGATATACATAGGAAGACAGGACTAATAAAATAAAAAAAATTACTATTTTGACTAAACTAATTTATATATTCACTGTCATTCCAATTAAATAACAAAAAATAAACAAACAACAAAATATACTTGGAAGAACAAAAAATCAAGAATATAAATTTACTAAATTAAAAACAATTTTAAAAGTTAAAGAAGGAGATTTAAAAGTACCAGATCTTAGACTATATTAGCCTTTAATTTTCAAAACTATCTGGCACTGAGAAAGACATAAAAAATATATCAATGGAACAAAGTAGACATATTATTAATAGCAGTAAATAAATGTAGCGATCTTGTATTCGACAAATATAAGGCTTAAGTTATTGGGATGAGAATTTATTTCAAGGCTGGAGCCAAAATGGTAGAAAGTGGAGAGGTCTTTTTTTCTGAGCTTCCTTCTGATCAACAAAAGATCGTACCTCTGAACTGGTTTTAAAGTGACAAAACCCACAAATATTTGGAGTGTAACAAAAGTCCAGCAGAAGATATTTTGGGGAAAAAAAACTTTAGAAAAAGTCTGTTCCAATCAGCACAGAGGGAGGCAGCTGAACACAAGGATCCAGTGTGTTATGTTGTCAGAGAACCAAGGAATCTACTGTGACAGGAGCGTTGCCTGTTCTTGTCCTAGCTCAGAAGCCAGTGGATCAGCAGATTAGCTGTGAGACATGTAATGAAAATACAAAAGCCAAACAGTGAGCACCTCAACTCCAGAATAACTTATGAATTGGCCACACCCAAGCAGTATAAGAAGGAAGTCTGCAGCATCAGCCTCAGAGCAGCATGAAGTCACTGTTACCTCTGTCATTTGCCCTAAGAGCAAATCTCAGTCTTTAAATATGAGCAAATAAAGCATAAAGAACTCTGACCAAAGCTTTATAGAGATAGAGAAGGACAGATCTAAAACCCTGAGGATTCTAAAGACAATTCATCTCTAATTGAAACCCCAAAGGGTGATGTAAGTTGGCCTCAAACTCACAAGGCTCTCTTTGAGGAATTCAAAACGGATCTTATAGGAGAGTTGATAGAAAAATGGGTAAGAGAATTGTGAAATTTGTAGGAGGGTTTAGAAAAGGTAAAAATTTATTTGAAGAAAACTCCTTAAAATAGATTTAAAGAAATGGAAAAAGCATATAACTCCTAACAAAATAGATTTTACTAAATGAAAAAAGAAACCACCTTGTTGAAAAACAGAATTTGTGAAATGGAAAAAAAAAAACACACCCAATTAACAAAACAACTCATTTAAAAGTTCAATTGGCCAAATGAAAAAGGAGATAAAAAAGCTAACTGAAGAAAATAATTCACTAAAAATAAAAATTGAACAAATGCAAGTGAATGACTCAATGAGCTATCAAGAAAAGAACCAGTCAAATAAAATCAAGTAAAGAAAAATGAAAAAAAAATAGAAGAAAATGTAAAATATCTCATTGGATAAACAACTGACCTGGAAAATAGATTTAGGAGAGACAATCTAAAAATGATTGGAATTATTTAAAACCATGATGAAAAATAGAGGCTGGACAATTTCTTTCAGGAAATAATCAAAGAAACTGTTTTGATATCCTAGAACCACAGAATAAAACAGCCACTGAAAGAATTTTTCAATCACTTCCTGAAACAGACTTCAAAAAGAAAACTGCAAGGAATATCATAACTAAATTTCAGAATTATCAGATCAAAGAGAAACTATTTTAAGCAGCCAGAAAGAAACAATTCAAATATCGAGGAGCAACAATCAAAATTACCCCAAGACCTAGTAGCTTCCACTTTAAAGGATTGAAATGACAAGAATATGATATAGTGAAGGGCAAAGGAACTTGGATTGCAGTTCAAAATCAATTATCCAGAAAAATTAAGCATCATCTTTCAGGGCAAAATATGGACAGCCAATGAAACAGGTGAATTTCATTTATTTCTGGTGAAAAAACAGAATGATACAGAAAATTTGATCTTCAAATACAGAACTCAAGAGAAAAATAAAAAAGCAATGAGGAAAGAAAAAAAAAAAAACAACTGTCTTTTAAAAGTTAAAAATTTCACACCCTGGGGGTGGAGCCCAAATGACAGAGAGTAGACATGTCTCTATGTGAGCTCCTCCTGGTGTTCCTCAGATCAACAGTAGATTAAGTCACTTAATATTTGTGGGATAGTTGCCTCATTGCCTCAAGAGCAGATCTCAACCTTTAACAAAAAAAAAAAAAAAAAGCAATAAAGCAAAAAGAAATCTGACCATGGACAGTTTTTATGGAGAAAGAGAAGAACAGACCTCAAACTCTGAGGATTCCAAAGGCAAATGAGCTCCAAATGAAGCCCCAAAGGGTAATATGAGTAGGTACCCATTTCACAAGGCCCTCTTGGAAGAATTCAAAAAGGATCTTAAAAGAGATTTAGAAGAAAAATGGGGAAAGGAAATGAGATCTTTGCAAGAGTGTATAAAAAAAGAAAAGTAGAAATTATCTGAAGAAAACTCTTTAAAAATAGACTTGTTAAAATATAAATACAAATATATATATCCTTACAAAACAGATATGTAAAAGAAACCAATTCATTTAAAAACAAAATATGTGAAATGGAAAAAATGCAATGAAAAAAACACTTCATTTAAAAGTTCAATTGGCCAAATGCAAAAAGAGATTTAAAAAAGCTAACTGGAGAAAATAATTCACTAAAAAATAGAATTGAACAAATGGAAGTGAATGACTTAATGAGATTTCAAGAATCAGTCAAACAAAACCAAAAAAATAAAAAATAGAAAAAAATATAAAATACCTCATTGGAAAAACAACTGACATGGAAAATAAGCCTAGAAGAGAAAATTTAAAAATTATTGGACTTTCTGAAAACCATGATGACAAAAAGAGCCTAAACATTATCTTTCAGGAAATCATGGAGGAAATGTACCCAGATGTCTTAGAACCAGAAAGTAAACTAGCCTTTGAAAGAATTCATCGATCACCTGCTGAAAGAAACCTCAAAATGGAGGGGCACAAGATGCTGGAGAAGACACACTCTTTACTCTAAGCTCCCTTTCTACCTTCACTACTAATTAATAAACTCAGCCTCAGAAACAGTGCTTGACTAGCAAAATCACAAATATTGGGAGTACAATAAATTATCAGCGATGATAATCTGGAAGGTTTGCCCTGATCAGCAGGAGCAGGACAGTGCAGGCAGGGAGGTAGAACGCAGAGGCAAGCACACTGAGCAAACAGGGACAGGGGTGGTCTCCGCAGATGGAAAATTTGCAGGGAGGAATCTACCACAGGTTGGCTGCTCTGCTTTAGTTTCAATGCAGTAGATCAGCAGAGAAGTTAAAGTCAAAAGTAGTGTGTACTCCAAAAGACACCAGAATCTAACAGGACCTGGCTATACTCACTCAGCTCCAGATGTGACTCAGCAAGACCATAGCACAGCCATACAGCCACATTCTGCAGTGCAGGGCTCTTTCCAGGGCAGCCACAAATCTGCATGCAGCATGCTCTGCTGGGGCAATAGAACTTCCGCAGCATGGCTGCACTTCCCAGGGCAGAGACACTTATGTTGTGGAGCTATTTCCAGGTCACTTCTGCAGCTCCCCTGCTCTTAGCAGCCCATTTGCAGGACCATCTATTTATGCCTGTTCTGCATCTATTTACATATGCCTGTCCATCTATTTATGCCTGTTCTGCATAGGAATCTCCTTGCCCTGAAGGCAGACCCTAAGGGCTTTTTAAAACATAAATAAAAAAGCCAAGCATTCTCTAACTATCAATAGCTTCTATACAAAAAGAGAGCAGATTTTCAACCCCAAGGAGACTAATAACAGACAGTCTCCAGACAAAACCCGAAAGGGGGATGTAAGCTGGTCCCCAACATACAAGGCTCTTCTACAAGAAATTATAAAGGATCTTAAAAGAGAGCAAAAAGAAAAATGGGAAAAGGAAAGAGAAGCTCTGCAAGACAATACATAAAAGACATATAACTCACTAAAAGAAAAATTTGCTAAAGTGGAAAAAGAAAACAACTTCCTGAAATGTGATTTGGAAAAGGTAAAGAACTCCCAGAGAGTGCAGGGAAAAATAATTTGTGAATTGCAAAAGATAAAGAACTCCCAGAAAAGTAGGATTTGTGAATTGGAAAAAGAAAATAACTCAGTAAAAAAAAAATAAGTGAAATGGAAAAAAAATTCCATAGAACAAAACAACTCATTTAAAAACTTATGGCCATATACAAAAAGAAATTTAAAAAAGCTAATGAAGAAAATAACTCAATAAAAATCAGAAATGAACAAATAGAAATGAATGATTTGTGAAGACATCAAGAATCAGGCAAGCAAAACCAAAAAAATGAAAAAAATAGAAAAAAAAATGTTAAATATGTCCTTGGCAAAACAACAGATCTGGAAAATATATCTAGGAGAGATAATTTGAGGACTATTGAACTTCCTGAAAATTATGATGAAAAAAAGAGCCTACACACTATTTTACAGGAAATCATCAAAGAGAACTGCAAAGATGTAATAGACTCAGAAGATAAAATAGGCATTGAAAGAATTCATTGAACATCTTCTGAGAGAAACCCTAAAATAAAAACTCCAAGGAATATTGTGGCTAAATTTCAGAACTATAAAACTAAGGAAAAAAATATTACAAGCAGCCAGGAAAAAAAAAAAAAAAACAATTCAAATACTGAGAAGTCACAATAAGGATTACTCAAGATCTAGCTGCTTCCATATTAAAGGATCAAAGGGCCTGAAATCTGATATTCCAAAAGACAAAAGAACTTGGAATGCAGCCAAGAATAAACTACCCAGCTAAGCCAAGCATTTTCTTCCAGGGAAGAAGATGGACATTTAATGAAACAGGTGAATTCCATTTGTTTCTAATAAAAAAAAAAAACAGAGCTAAAGAAAAAATTTGACCTCCAACTATAGGACTCAAGAGAAACAGAAAAAGGTAAAAAGAACTCTTGAGAACTGTATTTCTGTTATGGATATATATAAAGAGTGCACGCTTAGTAGGATTTACTGATAATATATAAAAAAGGGAAGTAGAAATGCAAAGGGGATAGTATCAGAAAAAGAAAAGGAGAGATAAAAAGAGGGAAACCACACCCCACAAAGAGGCAAAGGAAATCTATCATGTGTGAGGGAATTTAGAGAGGGGGAAGAACATTGTGTGAATATTACTCTCATCATATTTGGCCCAAAGAGAAAGTAATTGACATATTTGGTATACACAAAAACTTCACTCACCTCATTAAAAAGTGGGAAAGCAAAAGGGAAAAGAATAATAAGGGAAAGGTAAAAGAGAGACAAAGGGAGTCAAAGGGGGTGGGAGGGATTCTAAAGAGAGAGAGCTGTGTGAGGCAAGTGTTGCAAACAAGTTTAATACTAGGAAGGGGGTAAGGAGGGTAAGAAAAAGAAAAGCATAATCTGGGGATAATAAGATGGCATGAAATACAGAATTAGTCATTTTAATCATAAATGTGAATGGGATGAATTGTCTCATAAAGAGGAGGCAGATAGCAGTCTAGATCAAAAAACAGAATCCTATGATATGTTGTTTGCAAGAAACACATTTAAAGCAGGGAGATACATACAGAGTAAAGGTAAAAGGCTGGAGCAGAATCTATTATGCTTAAAAAAAGCAGGGGTAGCCATCCTTATCTCAGATCAAGAAAAACCAAAAGTTGATCTAATTAAAAAAGATAAGGAAAGAAACTTTATCTTGCTAAAGGTAGCATAGACAATGAAGCAATATCAATACTAAACTTATATGTACCAAGTGGTCTTGCATCTAACTTCCTAAAGGAGAAGTTGAGAGTTGCAAAAAGAAATAAACAGCAAAACTATGATAGTGGGAGAGTTCAACCTTGCATTCTCAGAATTAGGTAAATCAAACCACAAAACAAATAAGAATTCCTCTTTAAAATGGAATATTAGAAAAGTTAGATATGATAGATCTTTGGGGGAAAAAAAAAACTGAACAAAGACAGAAAGAGTACACTTTCTTCTCCACAGTTCATGGAACCTATACAAAAACTGACCATATATTAGGACATAAAGACCTCAAAATTAAATGCAGAAAGGCAGAAATAGTAAATGCATTTTTTTCATATCAGGATGCAATAAAAACTACATTCAACAAAAAAGCTAGAAGTAAATAGACCAAAAAGTAATTTGAAACTAAATAATCTTATACTAAAGAATGAATGGGCGAAACAGCAAATTAAAAATGTGATGTTATGATGGTATACTTAGAGAATCCCAGAGATTCTACTAAAAAGCTATTAGAAATAATCCACACCTTGCGCAAAGTTGCAGGATAAAAAATAACCCTACATGTCATCAGCATTCATATATATATATTATTAACAAAATCCAACAGTTAGAGTTACAAAGAGAAATTCCATTTAAAGTAACTGCCGATAGTATAAAATATTTGGGAATCTATCTGCCAAGGGAAAGTCAGGAATTATGAGCAAAACTACAAAACACTTTCCATACAAATAAAGTCAGATCTAACCAAGTGGAAAAATATTAAGTGCTCTTGGATAGAGTGAGCAAATATAATAAAGATGACAATACTAAGTAAACTAATCTATTTATTTAGTGCTATACCAATCAGACTCCCAAAAACCTATTTTAATGACCTAGAAATAATAACAACAAAATTCATCTGGAAGAACAAAAGTTCCAGATTTTCAAGGGAACTAATGAAAAAAAAAATCAAATAAGATGGCCTTGCTGTGCCAGATCTAAAAGTATATTATAAAGCAGTGGTTACCAAAACCATTTGGTAACTAAACTAGTTAATCAGTGGAATAGGTTAGCTTCAAAAGACAAAACAATCAATAATTTTAATAATCTAGTGTTTGACAAACCCAAAGACCCCAGCTTTTGGGATAAGAATTCACTGTTTAACAAAAACTGCTAGAAAAAATGGAAATTAGTATGGCAGAAATTAGGCATTGACTCACCCTTAACACTGCACAACAAGATAAGGTCAAAATGGATTCATGATCTAGGCATAAAGAATGAGATTATAAATAAATTAGAAGGACATAGGATAGTTTACCTCTCAGACTTGTGGAGGAGGAAGTAATTTGTGACCAAAGAAAAACTAGAGATCATTTTTGATCACAAAATAGAAAAAAATGATTATATCAATTTGAAAAGCTTCTGTGCAAACAAAACTAATGCAGACAATATTAAAGGGGAAAGAATAAACTGGGAAAAACATTTTTATAGTCAAAATTTCTGATAAATGCCTCATTTCCAAAATATAGAGAGAATTGACTTTAATTTGTAAGAAATCAAGCCATTCTCCAATTGATAAATGGTCAAAGGATATGAATAATTTTGAGATGAAGAAATTGAAACTATTTATAGCCATATGAAAAGATGATCCAAATGATTATTAATCAGAGAAATGCAAAATAAGACAACTCTGAGATAATACTACACACCTCTCAGATTAGCTAAAATGACAGGGAAAGATAATGCAGAATGTTGGAGGGGATGTGGGAAAATTAGGACACTGATTCATTGTTGGTGGAATTGTGAATACATCCAGCCATTCTGGAGAACAATTTGGAACTATGCTCAACAAATTATGCATATCCTTTGATCCAGCAGTGTTACTATTGGGCTTATATCCCAAAGAGATTTTAAAGAAGGGAAAGGGACCTGGATGTGCAGGAATGTTTGTGTCAGCTCTCTTTGTAGTGGCCAGAAACTGGAAACTGAGTGGATGCCCATCAATTGGAGAATGGCTGGGTAAATTGTGGTATATGAATGTTATGGAATATTATTGTTCTATAAGAAATGACCAGCAGGATGAATACAGAGAGTCTCGCCAGAGACTTACATGAACTGATGCTAAGTGAAATGAGCAGAACCAGGAGATCATTATATCCTTCAGCAACAATACTTATATGATGACTAATTCTGGTGGATGTGGCCCTCTTCAACAATGAGATGAACCACATCAGTTCTAATAGAGCAGTAATGAATTGAACCAGCTACACTCAGTGAAAGAACTCTGAGAGATGATTATAAACCACTACATAAAATTCCAAATTCCTCTATTTTTGTCTGTCTGCATCTTTGATTTCCTTCACAGGTTACTTGTACACTATTTCAAAGTCCAATTCTTTTTTGTGCAGCAAAATAACTACATGGATATTTATACATATATTGTATTTAAGTTATGTTTTAACATGTTTAATGTGTATTGGTCAACCTGCCATCTGGCGGAGGGGGTGGGGTAAAAGAAGGGAAAAATTGGAACAAAGGGTTTTGCAATTGTCAATGCTGAAAAATTACCCATACATATATCTTGTAAATTAAAAAAAGGTATATTTTTTAAAAGAGTGATATTATAAGCACATCAGAAGGACAAAGGATAGTGTATCTTTTACATCTCTGGAAAAGAAAGGAATGTGTGGCCAAAGAAGAACTGGAATTCATTATTGAAAACAAAGTAGATAATTTTGATTATATTAAGTTAAATTTTTTTTGTACGAACAAAACTAATGCAGAAAAGATTAGAAGGGAAGCAATAAGTTGGGAAACCATTTTTATATTAAAAGTTTCTGATAAAGGCCTCATTTCTAAAATCTATAGAGTTTTGATTCAAATTTATAAGAATTCAAGCCATTCTCCAAATGATAAATGGTCAAAGGATATGAATAGACAATTTTCAGATGAAGAAATTGCAACCAATTCTAGTTACATGAAAAGGTGCTATAAATCACTATTGATTAGAGAAATATAAATTAACACAACTCTGAGGTACCACTATACACTTCTCAGATTGCCTAACATGACAGGAAAAGACAATAATGAATATTAGATGTAGATGTTATGGACCAGAACTTTGTACTTGAAACAAGGATTCTTACAAGTTGCTGACTAATAGAATTGATAAGACAATGATTATTTAGTTTATTGTGGTGATTAATAGTTCTCTAGTTTTGTATGATTGATTTAATCTTACAACAAATAATAGTTCCCCAGTGATATAATGATTGGCTTATACTCAGTATGATTAATGTATTTAACTGTAATAGAGCATATAAACTGGGACAAACTCAACATGTTCACTCCATCTCACACCACCTGCATTTCTCCACTGAGATAAAGGCCTGTCTGAAGGCCACAAGAAAGCTAGATGGGCCCCAGTAAATGACAGTAGACTTTGAAGGAGATAATAACAAATTTAGACTTCAACACCTGGCTATTATTGTAGTCATTATTCAACTGAAATGAAGGCTAGTCCAGAGACCTCCAGAAAACTAACAAAGTGCACTATAGTTAGAGGGTATGTGGGAAAACTTGGACACTAATACATTGTTGGTGGAGTTGTGAACTGATTCAACCATTCTGGAGAGAAATTTGAAACTATGCTCACAGTGCTATCAAAATGTGCACACCCTTTGATCCAACAGTATTTTGACTGAGCTTATATCCCAAAGAGACTTTAAAGGAGAGAAAAGGAGCATGTGTACAAAAATGTTTGTGGCAGCCCTTTTTGTAGTTTCAAGAAAATGAAAACTGAGTGGATGCCCTTCAGTTGGAGAATGGCTGAATAAATTATGGTATATGAATATTAGGGAATAGTATTGTTCTGTAAGACAAGATCAGCAGGATGATTTCAGAATAGCATGGAGAGACTTACATGAGCTGAAGCTAAGTGAAATGAGTAGAACCAGGAAATCACTGCACATAGGAACAAGATTATACTGAGATCAATTCTGATGTACATGGCTTTTTTTCAACAATGAGATGATTCAGACCAGTTCCAGTGATCTTATGATGAAGAGAGTACTGTGGGAACTGATGGTGGATCACAATATACTATTTTCACTCTTTTTGTTGTTTACTTACATTTTATTTAAAAAAAAAATTTATCTGATTTTTCTTGTGCAGCAAGATAATTGTATAAATATGTATGCATACATTGGATTTAACATTTTTTTTTACCATGTTTAACATATATTGGATTACTTGCTATCATAATGGAAGTGATGCGGGAAGAGGGGAAAATTTGGAAAGTAAGATTTTGAAAATGTCAATGGTGAAAAATTACCCATGCATATGTTTTGAAAATAAATACCTTAAGTAATTAAAAAAAAAGTTTACATCCATATATAGAAAGGTGATATGTATAACTCTTAAGAAGAATATCTCTGTTAGGGGCATACATAGAGAATGTAGATATAATTTGATTTTATTGTGAAGATATAAAAAAGAAAACAGAGATGGAAAGGGGATTGTACTGAAAGAAAAGGAAAAGGGAGATAAAATGGGGTAAATTACATCTAATGAAGAGGCAAAAAAAGATCTATTACAATTGAGGGAAAGAAAGGAGGGATAATAATATAAACCTTATTCCAATAACATTTGGCTCAAAGAGAGAATACCATACATATTTAGTTCACAGAGAAATTTTTCTCATTCTGTAGAAAAATAGGAGGAAAGAAGAAAGGAAAGGGGAAAGCTAATAGAAGAAAGAACAGAAGTAGAAGGGAAGGGAGATAGGAAAAGAGGCAGGTCTACAAAAGGGGAGAACTGTTTGAGGATGGTGGTGGCCAGAATCAAAACACTAGAGAAGAGGGAAGGGGGGAAAGGAAAGAGAAAAATATAACTTGGGAAAAATAAGATGGTGGGAAATAACAGAGTTAAAAATTTTAACTGTGATCATGAATGGGATGAATTCTCCCATAAAACGGATGTGGATAGCAAACTACATTAAAAGAAAAATCAGAATCCTATAATATGTTGTTTACAAGAAACTGGAAAAAAGTTTTTACATTGAAGGGTTCTATTAAAGGCTCATTTCTAAAATATATAGAGCATTAACTCAAATTTATAAGAATTCAAACCATTCTCCAATTGATAGATGGTCAAAAGGTATGAACAATTTTCAGATGAAGAAATTAAAACCATCTGCCACATGAAAAAAAATGCTCTAAATCATTATTGATCAGAGAAATGCAAGTTAAGATAACTCTGAGGTACAACTACATACTTTTCAGATTGGCTAAGATGAGAGGAAAAGATAATGATAAATGTTGGAATGGATGTGGGAAAACTGGGAAACTAATGCATTGTTGATGGGATTGTGAACTGATTCAAGCATTCAAGTAATTATGTCCAAAAGATAGCAAACTGTGGATACCATTTGATCCAAGAATGTTTCCACTGAATCTGTATTGCATAGAGATCATAAGGGACAGGGACCCACATGTGCAAAAATGTTTGTAGCATTCCTTTTCATAGTGGCAAGAAGCTGGAAATTGAGTGCATAACCATCAATTGGAGAATGGCTGAATAAGTTATGGTATATGAATGCTGTGGAATATTATTTTCTATCAGAAACTATTAGCAGGATGATTTTAGAGAGGCCTGGAGAGACTTTAATGATCTGATGCTAAATGAAGTAGTAGAACCAATAGATCATTGTACACAGCAACAGCAGAATTATATGATGATCAATTCTGACAGATGTAGCTCTTTTTGACAGTGAGATGATTCAGGCTAGTTTCAATGGTCTTGTGATGAAAAGAGCAAAATTCACACAGAGAGAGCATTGTGGGGACTGAATGTGGATCACAATATAGAATTTCTTTTTTTATTGTTGTTTCAATTTTGTTTTCTTTCTCAGTTTTTTCCTTTTTGATCTGATTTTTCTTGTGCAACATGAGTATTGTGGAATCATATATACAAGAATTGCACACGTTC
Organism: Antechinus flavipes; assembly: GCF_016432865.1. Lineage (NCBI taxonomy): Eukaryota > Metazoa > Chordata > Mammalia > Dasyuromorphia > Dasyuridae > Antechinus > Antechinus flavipes. The sequence goes on along the minus strand of NC_067400.1, from coordinate 295,131,367 downwards.
AACATATATTGGATTACTTCCCATCTAGGAGAGGGAGATAGAGGACAAGGATAGAAAAATTTGGAACACAAGTTTTTCTAAGGATTAATGTTGAAAATTATCTTTGCATATGTTTTGAAAATAAAAAAGGGAAAAAAAGTATTTATTTGATTAAAATTATTGGGCAAATGGAAAGGAGTATGACTGAAATCCGGCAAATATAAAGGATTATAATGAGGAAAGAACCTTAAGTCTCAGGCATGAGACTTGAGTTTGTTATTTTATGTAACTTCTCTTTGCTAAGAGCTTTGAAATGTGCTCCTACTTATTTAATAAAGTCTCAGGGAACATTAGGAGAATTGATGATTCTCTTGGTGCCTTAATTAATGAATATCCTTTATGACATGCTTGTATTACTCCAGAAACCTGGTTCAGTTCCACGAGTTAACATAATACTCCTAAAGGAATAAACAAATATTCTCTTTGATGGAGTATCTGGGAATAGAGCAACCCTGTATCTGAGGGGGCTGTTTTGTCTCCAGGGTTATATATCAACTGAGAATATGTAGCACAGTACCTTCTCAAATATATCCTACTCTCTTAAAACCACTTAGTGGATTTTGAGAATTCAGTTAGGAAGTTTGGTATCACTTGACTAATAGCCTCCCATTCAATACTTTGAATAGTTGCAATCTGGATTTTCCCATCTAAGGAATTCAGATGTTGGTGTTTCCTCATAGTGGTGATGATGTATATTGTCTTTTTGTTTCTTATATTGTTTTGGTGATTACCATGTTTGTCAATTGCACATTACTTTTATGTTATAAGTTTCCTGTTTACTCAATTTTGTTTAAATCAAGGTTCTGAGCAATAATAAACTTGTACTCATCCTCTTTAACACTATGCCTGTTGAATGTGAATTCTGAACCTAGATTGATCCTACACCTAGATATAAAGAGAGATGTCAAAAGAATATTTGAACAACATGGAACATATTTCTAATTAAACTTATGAATAAGTAATTTGACAAGATAGAGAGTACAGAGTAATTAAAAAGATTTTATAAAAAATAAACAAATATAATCAAGATCAGAAGTAAAGCATAAAATTGAGGAAAAAATTATAGGCAGTTTCATAGATAAATGTCATATCTCAAATATATAAAACATCTATCAATATATAAAACATCTGTAAATAAATATATAAATATATATTATTTTCCAATTAATAAATGGTTAAAATATATGAATAGGCATTTTCCAGGAAGAAATCAAGGAAATTTATAATCATATGAAAAAATGTTCCAAATCATTATTGATTAGAGAAATGCATGATAGTAAACTGTTATACATAATAAATCAACAGTTTATGTTTTATGCCAGACATTGCCCATATGAAAGCCTTGGCTGGAAACTATTCACAGCTGTAAAGATGGAAGCCATATTAATATATATTAATAGACAAGATGGAATTAGCCTTATGCTGCACAATTAAGTTCCCCAAAATTTGCTTTAAAAGAAATATATCACAGGTTTTAAATCAAAACATTCTGAAAACTAAAAAGTTTCTACTCAGACAGGAGGAAGATCATTATAATAAATAGTATTTATATAGTATTTGAAATTTTGAAAGTTTTTATAATGCTTCATTTTATTTCTGTAACAATTCTGGCATGTAGATGCTAGTGTTACCTCCATTTTATAAATGAAAATACTGAGTACTTCATCGGGATCATACATCTAATAAATATCTGAGGTCTTATTTGAATTCAGGTCTTTTGACTACAAGTGTAGTCTACCCACTTTACTAGGGTTTATCATAACGTAGGCGGTGGCATGAAACTCAAAATTACTTAAATTTTGTCTTTTACATTGTTTTTCACAAAGTATGTTTTTTTTTTGGGGGGGTGGGAATAAAATCTAAGAGATTATATAAGTGAAGATTAGCTAGTCTGTGTGTTCTTGTGTAAATGTGTTTGGATATATATGTTTTTTTTCTTATTTCATGTTTATTGATTTCTTTATCTTTTTTTTTTTTTTTTTTACCTTTCTGCTACCAAAAAAATAACTTCTGTTACTCAGTGAAACATATCTTCTTGCTCTTCTCATTACTTTTGACTGTATCTAATCAGACTCAGCTTTGATGCATCATATGATTTTAGTTGCTTCCCTCCTCCTTTTTTTTTTTTTTCTCCAAGCTCTTTTTTCTTCTTCTACATAATACAGGAAAGTATCTGTCATTTTCCCCCCATTGGGTTTAAAGGAGCACTATCAGCATCAATGGAAATTCAGCCAACTCTAGATAATTTGCAGAACTGACAGTGAAAGCCATTGATAATAGCCTTGTCCTTCTTTGTAAAGCCTGCTTCTTGATGACAAAGTATCTCCCAAAGCAACAATATCAAACCTGAAATGGTGAAGAAAGCACCAGCTCAGGATTGCAGAAGATGAGAAGACTAGCTGTTAGGGAAATGGTAGAAATGGAAGGAATAATATATCATTACTGGAACAGCAGTGAGGAGTTTTGTTGAGAAGCTTTATCTTCTTTCCCAGTTTTTCTACCTCAAAGAAAATTAAGAGGACTAGAAAAGGCTTCTTAAAATATAGTATTTTAGCTGGAACCCAAGAGGAAATTAGGAATCTAGTAGATAAGTGAGTAGAAACAGAATTCCAGACATGGGGAATAGTCAGTGAAAATGCAAAGTGTGCAGATTAAAAAGTTTTATGCAAGAAAGGTCAAGAAAGCCAATATCACTTAAACTCAGTGTAGGTAGAAGAAACTAAGGAACAAGAAAATAGGAAGGGGAAGAAATAACTTAAATGAGCCTTCAGTAACCACTGTACCTCACAATCTGATAAACTTAGACCTATTCTCTACTCTATCTGAGTACTATAACTTGTGAAAGATGAAATGACTGAGGAAAGAAACATTCAGTTTCTTTATCAAGTAACTAATGCTAACTACTCAACTAAATGGGCCCAGTCACCTACCTCCCTGAACTTTAGCACTGAACCCTGACTATAGGGGGAGATGGATTTTTATGCACTAAAAACAACTCAAAAACGCCAAAATTATTTAAGAGGAAATGATTAACCAAGATTCAAAATTAAGTTTCTGATTTCTAATTGGAGGAAAGGAAAGATTAAGGACTTTTCAATAGTGGAAAGGGAGAGTGAATAGATGTAGTTCTATGAAATAAGGACATAAAGAGTTACTCCCTGGAGTATGTGTTCAATCAAAAGAATATGAAAACAATAATTAACTTGACAGTACAGGGCCATTTTTCAGATAAAACATAGGGGTTGTTTGAGATATATAATCGTGAGAAAACTACTTGCATTAATCTTTGGATCTGACTGGGTTTCTGGTCACCATAACTAAGGTCCTTGATTAAGGGTCTCTAAACAGAAGATAGAAATGGTCCAACTTCAGCCATCAAAACTAGGCTCAAACAGTGTAAGCAAGTCCTCTAACAATTTCCACAATTGAATAAAGGTTTTTCACAAATGAGAAATTGGACTAAATGCATGATTAAGTAAAAAGGTAATTGAGCTAGCTCCAGATTTGGGTCAAAATATGGAGACAGTGTGGTTCACTAGACTGCTACTATAATTAAAGAAAAAAAAAAAAAGAAAAAGAAAAAAACCTATATGATTGCTCCTTTCAGTGTCCTTTGCTGCATCTTTATCTATACTTTGCCTACTTAGCATGTGCATGAAGACTTGGTCATGGCCTTTCACCCCTCTCTAATTTCATCAGCTTTCATGGATTCATTTATCACCTCTATGCTGATGATTCTATAAGTCCAGTCTTCTTGGATTTCATTTTCCCACTCTTCCAAAAACATGACATTCTGACTCATAATTCTTCGGGTAATCCATGCCCACGTTCTAATAGAGTTGGTGAGAAACTTACAGAATAGGTCAACTGGGAAAGAATTGCAGTTACTATTTACTGAAATTTCTTGAAGGATACAATCATGCAGAAGTTCTCTAGCTGCAGAATAATAGAGTTCCTACTATAAATCTATATCTCTGGTACACTGGGCAAATGGAACTGATAAAGTCACCAGAATAAAACCCTTTTCACAGTCTAGTTGAAATAGGCAAAATATCTCTGTCTCTGTCTCTGTATATCTGTCTCTACTCCTTTCTCCTTCCTTCTTCTTCCTTCTCTCTCTCTCTCTCTCTCTCTCTCTCTCTCAGTTTCTGTGTCTGTTTTTCTGCCTCTGTCTCTGACTTCATCCTATGCTCAGTCTGATTTCATTTCAAATGATTACGTTAAAAAAATAGGGAGATAGACAGATGTGGGCACACTAGTGATCTGAAGTGATAAATTATTTAGATACTTATTTGTTTTATTTAGTCTCCTTATACTTTAAGTGGGTCTGCAGTTGATGGGCAGTCTTGCCACAACTGTGCTTCTTAGGAAATTAATTCATCTCTGGAAATCCTTTTGACATGTATATATCATAGCAGGTAGAGTGTTGCGTGTGGAATCAGAAAGATCGAGAGTTTAAACCTTTTTTCAACAGTTATATAAACTCTATGATTTAGGCAAGTCATTCATTGTCTTTCAGATTCAGTTTCTTCAATGAGGAATTGGGATTAACATCTATAGAATCTCATAGTATTCTTATATAAGGTTGAAATAACATATGTAAAGTACTTTAAACAAATTGAAGCATGATATATGTCAGTTCCTATTGCTGTTGTTATTCAATGGCATCTTTACTTTGTAGATACCAACTGCAAACAACTGGAGTGAGTGATTTTTAGTGGCAACATTAATACTAATATGGCATCCTGGATAGGCCACTTGGACTCTTTGGCTTTTTCATTTATTTAAAAAAAAAATAGGATCAGACTAAATAATTTTAAGATTCTTTATAATTTGAACATTCTGTGTTTAATTTCTAATAACTACTGAATTAATTGTATACTGTTATGGGCCAGAACTCTGTACTTGAAACAAGGATTCTTACAAGGTGTTGTCAGTTGTATTGATAAGACAATGGTTATCTAGTTTAGCATGGTGATTAATAGTTCTCTAGTTCAGTATGATTAATTTAATCTTACAACAGATAATGGTTTCCTAGTGATATAATGATTGGTTTATTCTCAGTATACTGTAAATGATCTAATTATAATAGAGCATATAAGCTGGGACAAACTCATCCAGGGTCGGACTCGGAGAAGATGGAAGACTGGAGGTGGGAGTTCAAGCTCTGGGAGCCAAGAAAAGAGCTTCACTCCATCTCACATCACTGTGGTGGCTGCCCTGTTTTCCTGCTTCCCCCACTGAGACCAAGTTAGCCCAGGCCCCAGGCAAGGAGACAATAAAGAATTTGGATTTAATACATGGCTATTCTTGTGGTGATTATTCAACTGAAATGAAGACTGGTCCAGACACCTCCAGAAAACCAACCAGAATATGGCAGTACACCAATTAGTTGCATGCATTCTTAGCAACTTTAGTCATGCAAATAAAACTTTAAAAGATTTGAAATTCTTGCAGGAAAGGGATTACTTGATTTCTGACATTCAGTAAGGGCAAAAGCCAATATCTGTTCTAAAAACAACACTATTGGGGGAAGACACTTGCAATGAGAATCCACCTAGGAATGGGCAAAATTAGTTCAGGTTAGAAGCAGAGCAGATCGAGGATTCTAATCCACTTCTAACTTCAGACTTAGAAAGACCTAGCCAAAAATATATATATATATATATAAAATATATATATATATATATAATAAAACTAAATTTTTTTTTAGAAATTGAGTTTCTTCCTTTGCCTTCCCACCCAAGATTTCATAATCTATGAAATTATATATTTCTTTTGAAAATTCCAAACACTTTCTTTCTTCAAGAATGCTGCATAAGATATAGAGCTAGTAGAACCCTAGAGATTACCTCATATAAGCCCCTCACTTAACAGATATGGAAACTGAAGATCAGAGAGGCTAAATAACTAGCACATCTTAACAAAGGTATTAGCAGAATCCAGATTGATTAAATCCAAATACATTATCCCTCTCTCTATACACTAGAATTCTTCTTATTTTTCTATTTGAAATTCTAATAATGAAATAAACAAATATATTTTAATATAATATATATGGAATTTAATATAACATATATGGAATCATCCAAGATGAATAATGGATTAATAATTATTTCACACACATACAATTGACCCTTCCCATTGTCACATTCATTTGGAATGCACAATAATCCTATTCTGATTTTTACATGCATTTGAATGAGACACATGAAATCATCTGATTGTATTAATTAATAGTACTAATACTATAGACAATAAGTTGTTACAGAAATTGAAGGGGAAGAGAGAAGAATGGATCATTCTAAAGAAATTATGTATATTTTTATTAATACTAAACTTTTTATAACATCCAGTACCTATCTTTTCAATGCAGAGACTTTGCAATGTTGTTTTATTGAAATGAGATCTGAAAAACCACAGTTTTTGAAGAATGAAAGATGCGTCATATTGAAGAGAATGGAAAGTCAAAAGATAAATCTGAACAGACTGCAATACATACTCAAGGAAGAAGTCCCCAGACGCTATAATGGGTGTAAAGAATGTCATTGAAGTATTATATAATAGAAAGAGATGAGTTGGTTCCATGGTAAAATTGAAGAATAACAAATGGATTATCAGAATGTTCCAATGATTATCTTATAAAGACAGAAGAAATTGAAGAAGGCCTTCAAAACATTTGATAGCCATCCTTTTTGAAAGGACAGCAGAGGCACATAAGAATGGGTCATAATCTGATTAATGGAAATTCCAATGAAGTATATGTACATCCATATACATATAAATAAGATAGTATAAATATCATTAATGTTTTCTATTAATAATTATTGGTTATTCAATATACAATAGACACAGATATAGTGTGTTTGTGTTTCAGTTATTAAAACTGCTTTATAATGACATTTTAAAATATATTCTTTTAAGAGTCTCTTCATAATTAACATGGTACCATAGAATGTGAAGAAATCATTATATGGAAGTAGTAACACAAAAACACATGGATTTTTATTGGTTCCACAAAAAGGCTGAATTTTGATGATCTTACTTTTGCCATGTGAGCTGAGAAGTGATTTTGTTTTCCCTTTCCTGAATCAAAGCCATGTTGAGACCAGGTATTTATCTCTACAATTTAAAATTAATACAATGCTCTTAGTTTTAAATCTTTTTGATGTCTTTAAAGGCATTATCAGTCTGCAGCATCTTGGTTTCTGGGGGAGGAAAGTCTATAGTGCACTCAGCATAATCTTTTCTCTTCTTTGACATTTTCATAGCATCCTTAGAAGTTAATAAAGCTAAATGCTATCTTTTCCTTCAATGATCCTCTGTGTCTTCCTCAAAATAGCACCCGTTAAATCAGATTTTATATCTTTATCTTTCATAAATGTCTAATAAAATTAATTGAGATGCATTTCCTGTTTGTGGCACTGATAAAAAGCACTGTTAAGTGTCTAGCAATGTTTTACTATTGTTTCAAAAATGCCAGATTAAAGGAGAGGGCAATTTTAAGATCTAAGGCATTAAAATGCTGCTCTTAATTGTGTCTATTGTATGCTAAATGGCCAAATACCAAACTTTTAATAAAAACAAATATTAGTAAGTTTCATCCACTCTTTTATATGGGAATAGGAGCTGTACTTATGATCCCATTTGCATAGGTAATAGAATAGGAAATGATTCCTGCAATTGAAGATTGACACCTTATCTGAAATTTATATATGATTAGAGAACTTTGAATGCCTGGATGACCCAGCAAGTATATAAGCAGGAGCAGGACATGAACACAGGAATTCCCAGCTTGAGGACCATCTTGCTATTTCCTATGCCATACTTACACATTCTATCCACACAGCATCAATATGCATAATTGAATACATCAATATTTATAGCTATACATAAAGTTGATTCTAATCATTAAAATGAAAAAAAATTCCCCTAATGTCTCTCTACAATGGAAATCTTGATGTTTTACCTAAAGATAATCAGCATAGTTAGTGGGCACAGTGAATAGAGTGTCAGGTCTGGAGTTAGAAAGACTTAAGTTTAAATTCAACTTCAGATACTTACTAGCTATGTGACCCTGATTAAGTCCTTAATGCTGTATGCCTCAGTTTCCTCATCTTTAAAATGGCTAGAGAAGGAAATGGTGAACTACTCCAGTATCTTTGCAAAGAAAACCTTCAAAAGAATCACAAAAATTTAGACATGACTGAAAATGACTTATCAACAGCAAGAATTCAGATACAACAAACAAAATTACTAAGGATCACATAAAACTGTGGTTGAACCAAAAATAGAAATACCCCTAGAGAATTTTTGATTCTTAAACTCAATTCTAAAGTTCTGGGGCTCTGTCAACTGATAAACATAAGATACTAACTTTTATTTTAAGGACTAAATTCTCTCACTATTAGTGCTATGCAGATTTATTGGATAATTGTTAAAGAACCTGCTTCATCTTGGTTATTGAATCCTGATCTGAGAAACTCAGCATGATAATGTGACTTCTTAAACTCACATGAAGAGACCTCTAGGAAAGCATGAATATAAAATATCTATTTAACATACAGCCAGTCTGACACTCCCCATTGATTTGTTACTATAGCTGTACCATTCATTCTCCCACCCCCTTACCATTTACTTATTCTTCACTAATTAAAGAAGAAATCCAAGGTCAAACTCAAAACTGCTTCTCTCTGATTTATTCCTCTTTTATTTTTTCTTTTTATGCTGTCTTTGTGCATGTTCAGCATGTATGTTTCCTTTTGACCCTCTTCATCATACTAAATTACCTTCCTTATCTGAAAGACTAAAGGAGGACCCTGCTAGTTCTAATCCCTGCTTTTCTACTAAACATGCTGTAACATCAATAGTCAGTTTGCTCCTTCTGCATCTTTCTGTCCACAAATGGGAACTGGGGTAACTTCTTACAAGGCAAAGCAATGTTAATTAATGAAATTAATTGAAAAGAACTTTGTAACATGTGAAATTCTTGAGTGCCTTTTGAAAACAATTTAGAAGCTCTTTTTCATCATGATTATTTTTAGTAATACTTTATGAAATATTACTGGGGAGCACAGAAAAGTGTCCAGTGCTATGGAGAACTTATAGAATGAAGTATCTGTTTTCAAGAAGTTTACTATCAATGTCATAGATCAACAACCTTACACAAACAGAATGTAAGATTTTCATTATTTCTTTTTTAATTTAATATTCTTTGTGTCAGTATTATGTAATGTATATTATATATAGATATAAAGTGTGCATAATTAAATATTTTTCTTATGTCTTTATATATACACACATATATACATTCTCCCTTTTTAGATACATAAAATACCATTACATGCAAATAAGGCTTTTAAGCTATTGAAAGATCTGAGTTTGTGGCTTATATCCCACAGAGATCTTAAAGGAGGGAAAAGGATCCACATGTGCAAAAATGTTTGTGGCAGCCTTTTTTATAGTACCAAGAAACAGGAAACTGAGTGGGTGCCCATCAGGTGTAGAATGGCTGAATAAGTTATGGTATATGAATGTTATAGAATGCTATTGTTGTACAAAAAATGATCAACAGGATGATTTCAGAGAGGCCTGGTGAGACTTACATGAACTGATGCTAAGTTAATTGATCAGAACTAAGAGATCTTTGTACACAGCAACAGCAAGATTATACAATGATCATTTCTGATAGATGTAGCATTTCTCAAAAATGAGATGATTCAGACCAGTTCCAATGATCTCGTGTTGAAGAGAACCACCTAACACCCAGAGAGAAGACTGTGGGAACTAAGTGTGGATCACAACATAGCATTTTCACTCTTTTTTTGGTTGTTTGCTTGCACTTTATTTTATTTCTCATTTTTGTTTTGATTTGATTTTTCTTGTCCAGCAAAGGTAATTGTATAAATATGTATGCATGTATTGGATTTAACATATATTTTTACTATGTTTAACATATATTAGAATACTTGCTATCTAGGGAAAAGGCAGGGAGAAGGAAGGGGAATTGGAGTACAAGGTTTTGCAAGGGTTAATGATGAAAAATCATCCATGCTTAGCTTTTAAAAATGAAAAATCTTTAATAAATTTTTTTTAAATATTCAGGACCTAACAATGTCAGGCAGTTAACACAACGTAGACATTGTGCATACATGTCTATCTAGACACTGATCATTTGCTTAATCAATGCTAATCAGATGGCATAATACTAAATATTCACATTTTACACATAGTAAGCACTTAATCACTTAATTTATATAGAATGCTGAATCTCTAGGATACAAACCTGAGTTCAAATGTAATCTCAGACACATATTGGCTAAGTGATACAGATCAAGTCACTTTGCCTCTGTTTTCCTCTATTATAAAATGAGGACAATAATAATCTCTACCTGGCAGGGTTGTTGTGATAATCAAAGGTTGTAATATATATTAAGTGACTGACAAGTAGTAAGTAATAAATAAATAATTTTTCCCATAAAAAAAAAGAACTCAGTGTGAAATTGAGTTAGAAATATAAAATATAAAAATTGGGGGATTGAGAGATTACTGGAGTAAGTTTTGCAGTGACTGGTCAATTGTTGACCTTTGTGTTCATAGAAGCTCAAAATGACATCATTATGTCCCAGTCAAGGTGTGTCCAACTGTGATGGATCAAACTAATATGATCTTGGGAGACCCTATCACATGTAAGAAAAAAGGACCCCATAAGTCAAATACTGTGCTCTAGAATTCAAAGAAATGGATGTCTTGCAGCTAACTATAGAGTTGGTCTTTTCGGATCCTATATAACTAATTGCAAGGTTATCCTCTAAATTCCTAGAGTTAAATTTGTTCCAGCCTTGTTGCCTCTTTCTAGAAAGTTCTTCAACATCCAATACTTCCTCACTCTGGATCATGTTACTATTCCTGGGGCATGTTCATCATGAAATATCATAAATTTCATAATCATAAATTTCACAAATCAGGCCTCTGTACCCCTACACACTTGATGATTTCCTCATGGAATCTACATTTTGTAAAAAGAAATAAACTTCTTTAATTCTCCTCCATGCCCTATTACTAACTTTCTGGACTTCAAAATCATATCCCTTGTTCTGGAAAACTTCATTCTCATAACTGCATTTGGCTTCCTTTTGTGTATTGTATTTCCCCATTAGAATATAAACTTCTTAAAGTCATAGATTATCTTTTTTTGTCTGTATTTTTATTTCTAAAATTTAATAAATGCTTTTTTTCTTCTCTATTTCCTTCTTTTCTTTCTAAATAAAAGATTCCCCAGTCAAGTTTCCTTGCTGCCACTATCATCTGGAAAATAATAGGAATTTTCTTCTTTAAAGGTTTTGACCTGAAATTCAAGCCCTTTGTCTTTTCCTTTTTTCTAGCATACCCTTTTCCAACCAACATCAATGAATGTGGCAAAGAGGGCAGATAGTCTGTCATTTTAAAGTATACAGCCCATGGGTTGAACAATCAAAAACCATTTTTAGCACTTTACTATGTTGCAGACACTATTCTAAGTGCAAAGAACACAAATGTTGACAAAAACACTACCTGCCTTCAAAAAATCTAAGCTTTGGAAGCTAACCTAGGAGACAATCTAGTAGATTTTACTCCTGTGCGTAAATCCCAGGATACAGACAATACAGCGTAGGCAAGAACACACAATTTCATAATATTAACTTTGTTTAACTCAAAGAAAAGCAGCTCAGAGCTCTTTCAGGTTTTCAATGTATGTTTGTGTTGTCAGGTTTCTCCCCATAGCTACATTGTTCTGATCATTCTTTTTCTTAATTAATCTATCCTAGTGTTCAAGATTTTTTCTTCAGTTTTCAGTTTCTTTGGTTACTGGTGAAGCAATTTTTTTTTTTTTTTTTTTTTTTGCTTGGGGGATTGTCTGTAATTCAGACAAAGGAAAAAAAATGCTCTCCTTATACCTTCTGAATTTCATTTTATTCAGAAAACTAATTTTCTGGATAACTATGGCCCTGTTCTGAAGGCAAATTCTGCTCCACTCTGCTGTGACTGTTTCCACAGTTTCTTCTGTAGCCCAGCACATATTTACAACCTATTCAGTAATGAATTCAGTATCGGAGTGCCAGAATATGGAATGAATGGAAAGCACAGGAACCTAAGTCTTTTACATTCCCTATCATTCTATTTATATGCTAAAAATGTTAGTTACTAATAACATAGCACCAATATTAACTGACAAGATCCTTCAATAATTTGTCATGTGTATGTATGTATATGTGTGCTCATGTATGATTTCATCCATTTCAATAGGAGCATAAGGGAGTAAATAATTCCAAAAGTTTCTTCCAATCTTGAAATTCTATGTTACCATCACTTCTTATTTTTCTTAAAGTTTTTCATAATCATATAACCCAATGACATATTTTTGAGATAAAACATTAACATTTTGTTTTCCTTTTAGATCTTTAAATTCTATTAATTACATTGGAAATGTGCATATATCTTTAAAAATCATTTTGCTTTCACCTTTGATTGAATATACATACACAAAAGCATTCATAGTGCATATGTATCACATTTGCATGTTTGTAAATGTATGCAAATGTTTTTATTGTTTTTGTGGTTGTTGTTCAGTCTTGTCTAACTCTTCATGACTCTATGTAGAGGGCCAGAACTCTGGAGAAGTATAATTGAAACAAGGTGTTAACTCAGTGAAATTGATGATGATGATTCTCTAGTTCACAGATGTATATAGTACTTAGTATGGTTATGTAATGGTTCTCTAGTTCACACATACATAATATGCTGTAATGATGTAATTGTAATAGGATATATAAGAGCTAAGAGTGACTGGAAGAGAGACATTACATTTTTGACCAACTTTATAGTGGTTGTCCTGCCTTCATCACTTCTGCACTAAGACCAAGGACTCGGGCTGATCCCGAGGTCCTCCATAAAGCTAGCCCGAACATTACAACTCTGTTGGAACAGAAGTGATTGCAAGGGCCAATGTTGAAAAATTATCTATGCTTATGTTCTGTCAATAAAAAGCTATAATAATAATAATAATAATAATAATAAAGATTTCACTAAAATATAATTTTGCAAATCTTCAGAAATTATATACTAAATGGAAGAAAAAAGATTTCTAATTTTTTTTATATAACTTTTTATTGACAGAACCCATGCCAGGGTAATTTTTAACCACGTTATCCCTTGCACTCACTTCTGTTCCGATTTTTCCCCTCCGTCCCTCCACCCCCTCCCCTGGATGGCAAACAGTCCTATACATGTTAAATAGGTTTTAGTATATCCTAGATACAATATATGTGTGCAGAACCGAACAGTTCTCTTGTTGCACAGGGAGAATTGGATTCAAAAGGTATAAATAGCCTGGGAAGAAAAACAAAAATGCAAGCAGTTTACTTTCATTTTCCAGTGTTCTTTCTTTGGGTATGGCTGCTTCTGTTCATCCTTGATCAATTGAAACTGAGTTAGATCTCTTTGTTAAAGAAATCCACTTCCATCAGAATACATCTTCATATAGTATCATTGTTGAGGTATATAATGATCTCCTGGTTCTGCTCATTTCACTTAGTATCAGTTCATGTATATCTCACCAATCTTTTCTGTATTCATCCTGTTGGTCATTATGTACAGAACAATAATATTCTTTTTTTTTTAAATAACTTTTTATTGATAGAACGAATACCAGGGTAATTTTTTACAGCATTATTCCTTGCATTCACTTCTGTTCCGATTTTTCCCCTCCCTCCCTCCACCCCTTCCCCCAGATGGCAAGAGTCCTTTACATGTTGAATGGGTTGCAGTATATCCTAGATACAATACATGTGTGCAGAACCGAACAGTTTTCTTGTTGCACAGGGAGAATTGAATTCAGAAGGTATAAATAACCCGGGAAGAAGAACAAAAATGCAAGCAGTTTATATTCATTTCCCAGTGTTCTTTCTCTGGGTGTAGCTGCTTCTGTCCATCTTTGATCAATTAAGGCTCTCTTTATCAAAGAGGTCCACTTCCATCAGAATACATGCTCAAACAGTATCGTTGCGGTATATAATGATCTCCTGGTTCTGCTCATTTCACTCAGCATCAGTTCAGTCCTCTCTGTATTCATCCTGCTGGTCATTCCTTACAGAACAATAATATTCCATAACATTCATATACCATAATTTACTCAATCATTCTCCAATTGATGGGCATCCTTTCATTTTCCAGCTTCTAGCCACTACAAACAGGGCTGCCACAAACATTTTGGCACATACAGGTCCCTTTCCCTTCTTTAGTATCTCTTTGGGGTATAAGCCCAGTAGAAACACTGTTGGATCAAAGGGTATGCACAGTTTGATAACTTTTTGAGCATAGTTCCAAATTGCTCTCCAGAATGGCTGGATGTGTTCACAATTCCATCAACAATGTATCAGTGTCCCTGTTTTCCCACATCCCCTCCAACATTTTGCATTATCTTTCCCTGTCATTCTAGCCAATCTGACAGGTGTGTAGTGGTATCTCAGAGTTGTCTTAATTTGCATTTCTCTGATAAATAATGATTTGGAACATATTTTCATATGGGTATAAATAGTTTTAATTTCTTCACCTGAGAATTGTCTATTCATATCCTTTGACCATTTATCAATTGGAGAATGGCTTGATTTCTTATAAATTAGAGTCAATTCTCTATATATTTTGGAAATGAGGTCTTTATCAGAACCTTTGATTGTAAAAATGTTTTCCCACTTTATTGTTTCCCTTCTAATCTTGTCTGCATTTGTTTTGTTTGTACAAAAACTTTTCAATTTGATATAATCAAAATTTTCTATTTTGTGGTCAATAATGATCTCTAGTTCTTCTTTGGTCATAAATTCCTTCCTCTTCCACAGGTCTGAGAGGTAAACTATCCTATGCTTTTCCAATTTATTTATAAGCTCATTCTTTATGCCTAGGTCATGAACCCATTTTGACCTTATCTTTGTGTACGGTATTAAGTGGGGGTCAATGCCTAATTTCTGCCATATTAATTTCCAATTTTCCCAGCAATTTTTGTCAAATAATGCATCCTTATCCCCAAAACAGGGGTCTTTGGGTTTGTCAAACACTAGATTATTAAAGTTATTGGCTGTTTTGTCCTTTGAATGTAACCTATTCCATTGATCAACTAGTCTATTTCTTAGCCAATACTAGATGATTTTAGTAACTGCTGCTTTATAATGTAATTTTAGATCTGGTACAGCTAGCCCACCTTCATTTGATTTTTTTTTTCATTAATTCCCTTGAAATTCTTGACCTTTTGTTTTTCCATATGAACTTTGTTGTTATGTTTTCTAGGTCATCAAAATAGTTTTTTGGGAGTCTGATTGGTATAGCGCTAAATAAATAGATTAGTTTAGGTAGTATTGTCATCTTTATTATATTTGCTCACCCAATCCAAGAGCATTTAATATTTTTCCAGTTGGTTAGATCAGACTTAATTTGTGTGGAAAGTGTTTTGTAGTTTTGCTCATAAAGTTTCTGATTTTTCCTTGGCAGAGAGATTCCTAAATATTTTATACAATCAGTAGTTACTTTAAATGGAATTTCTCTTCTTAACTCTAAGTGTTGGGTTTTATTAGTGATATATAAGAATGCTGATGACTTACGTGGGTTTATTTTGTGTCCCGCAACTTTGTTAAACGTGTGGATTGTTTCTAATAACTTTTTAGTAGAATCTCTGGGGTTCTCTAAGTATACCATCATATCATGAGCAAAGAGTGATAATTTGGTTTCCTCGTTGCCTATTCTTATTCCTTTAATCTCTTTCTCAACTTTTATTGCCAAAGCTAGCATTTCTAATACAATATTAAATAGTAACGGTGATAGTGGGCAACCTTGTTTTACTCCTGATCTTATTGGAAATAGTTGCAGTTTGTCCCCGTTACATATGATGCTTACTGCTGGTTTTAAAAAGATGCTACTGATTATTTTAAGGAAAAGTCCATTTATTCCTATACTCTCAAGAGTTTTTAATAGGAATGGATGTTGGATCTTATCAAGGGCTTTTTCTGCATCTATTGAGATGATCATATGGTTTTTGTTAATTTGATTATTAATATGGCCAATGATACTGATAATTTTCCTAATATTGAACCAGCTCTGCATTCCTGGTATAAATCCTACTTGATCGTGGTGTATTATCCTGGGGATGATTTTCTGGAGTCTTTTTGCTAATATCTTATTTAAGATTTTAGCATCAATATTCATTAGGGAGATTGGTGTATAATTTTCTTTCTCTGTTTTCAACCTACCTGGTTTAGGTATCAGTACCATGTCTGTGTCATAAAAGGAATTTGGTAGGACTCCTTTATTCCCTATTTTTTCAAATAGTTTATAAAGCATTGGGGCTAATTGTTCTTTGAATGTTTGGTAGAAGTCACATGTAAATCCATCTGGTCCTGGGGATTTTTTTTTAGAGAGTTGATTAATAGCTTGTTCTATTTCTTTTTCTGAAATGGGACTATTTAAGCAATTTACTTCCTCCTCTGATAATCTGGGAAGCCTATATTTTTGGAAGTAGTCATCCATTTCACTTAGGTTATCAAATTTATTGGTATAAAGTTGGACAAAGTAACTCCTTATTATTTCTTTAATTTCTTCTTCATTGGTGGAAAGTTCTCCCTTTTCATTTTTAAGGCTACTAATTTGATTTCCCTCTCTCCTTTTTCTAATCAGATTTACCAAAGGTTTATCAATTTTATTGGTTTTTTTCATTAAACCAACTCTTAGTTTTATTTATTAGTTCAATAGTTTTTTTTTAATTTTCTATATTATAAATTTCTTCTTTTTAATTTTAGAATTTCAAGTTTAGTAATTGATTGGGGGGTTTTAATTTGATCTTTTTCTAGCTTTTTAAGTTGCAGGCCCAATTCATTAATCTTCTCTTTCTCTATTTTATTCAAGTAAGCCTCTAAGGATATAAAATTTCCCCTTATTACCACTTTGACTACATCCCATAAATTTTGGTATGATGTCTCACGTTGTCATTATCTTGAGTGAAATTATTAATTGTGTCTATAATTTGTTGTTTCATCCAATCATTCTTTAAGATGAGATTATTTAGTTTCCAATTACTTTTTGGTCTATTTACACCTAATTTTTTGTTGAATGTAGTTTTTATGGCATTGTGATCTGAAAAGAAAGTATTTACTATTTCTGTCTTCCTGCATTTAATTTTGAGGTCTTTATGTCCTAATATAAGGTCAATTTTTGTGTAGGTTCCATAAACTGCTGAGAAGAAAGTATACTCCTTTCTGTCACCATTCAGTTTTCTCCAGAGATCTATCATACCTAATTTTTCTAATATTCTATTTACCTCTTTAATTTCTTTCTTATTTGTTTCGTGACTTTATTTATCTAAATCTGAAAGTGCAAGATTGAGATCTCCCACTATTATAGTTTTGCTGTCTATTTCTTCTCTCAACTCTCTTAACTTCTCCTTTAGGAAGTTAGATGCTATACCACTTGGTGTGTATATGTTTAATACTGATATTGCTTCATTGTCTATAGTACCTTTAGCAAGATATAGTTTCCTTCCTTATCTCTTTTAATTAGATCAATTTTTTGCTTTTGCTTGATCTGAGATAAGGATGGCTACCCCTGCTTTTTTGACTTCACCTGAAGCATAATAGATTCTGCTCCAGCCTTTTACCTTTACTCTTTTTGTATCTCCCTGTTTTAAATGTGTTTCCTGTAAACAACATATTGTAGGGTTCTGACTTTTGATCCAGTCGGCTATCTGCCTCCTCTTTATGGGAGAGTTCATCCCATTCACATTTATGGTTAAAATTACTAATTCTCTATTTTCTGCCATCCTAATATCCCCAGATTATACTTTTCTTTTTCTTGCCCTCCTTCCCTTCTTCTCTAGTATTAACCTTATTGGTCCCACTTGCGTTACCCAGCTCTCTCTCTTTAATATCCCTCCTTTCTCCCTTTGAATCCCTTCCCTTTTCTTGTACCCTCCCCTTATTACTCTTTTTCCTTTTCCTTTTTTCTCTCCCACTTTTTAATGAAGTGGGAGAAGATTCTCTGTAAAACAAATGTGTCAATTATTTCCTCTTTGAGACAACCCTGATGAGAGTAGGATTCACACAATGTTCCTCCCCCTCTCTAAGTTCCCTCAGATATGATAGGTTTCCTTTGCCTCATCATCACATGTAATTTCCCTCTTTTTATCTTCCCTTATTCCTTTTTCTGACACTATCCCCTTTCCATTTCTACTTCCCTTTTTTATGTTATATCAGTAAAATGAAATTATACATATGATTTTTATGTATATCCATAACAGAAATACAGTTCTCAAGAGTTCCTTTTACCACTTCTCTTGAATCCTGTTGTTGGAGATCAAATTTTTTGTTTAAGTCTGTTTTTTTTCCTTAGAAACAAATGGAATTACTCTATTTCATTAAATGTCCATCTTCTTCCATGGAAAAAAATACGCAGCTTAGCTGGGTAGTTTATTCTTGGCTGCATTCCAAGCTCTTTTGCCTTTCGGAATATCTGATTCCAGGCCCTTCAGTCCTTTAATGTTGAGGCAGCCAGATCTTGCATGACCCTTATTGTGGCATCTCGGTATTTGAACTGATTTTTCCTGGCTGCTTGTAAAATTTTTTCTTTAGTCTGAAAATTCTGAAGTTTGGCCACAATATCTCTCGGAGTCTTTATTTTAGGGTCTTTTTCAAAAGGTGTTTGATGAATTCTTTCAACACCTATTTAACTTTCGGTTCTGTTACTTCTGGGCAGTTCTCTTTGATGATTTCTTGTAAAATAGTATCTAGGTTCTTTTTTTCATCATAATTTTCGGGTAGTCCAATGATCCTCAGGTTATCTCTCCTAGATCTATTTTCCAGGTCTGTTGTTTTTCCAAGTAAATATTTGACTTTTTTTTCCAATCTTTCATTTTTCTTTTTGGTTTTGCTTGACTGATTCTTGATGTCTCAATGAATCAGTCATTTCTATTTGTTCCATTCTGATTTTTAGTGAATTATTTTCTCCATTAGCTTTTTTTACTTCTTTTTGTATATGTCCAATTGAGTTGTTTTGCTCTATGGAATTTTTTTTCATTTCACTATTTTGTTTTTTTTTAAGTGAGTTATTTTCTTTTTCCAATTCACAAATTCTATTTTCCTGCACTTCTTGGGAGTTTTTTTTACCTTTTCCAATTCACATTTCAGGAAGTTGTTTTCTTTTTTCCACTTTATCAAATTTTTCTTTTAATGAGTTATATGCCTTTTCTGTACTCTCTTGCATAGCTTCTCTTTCCTTTCCCCATTTTTCTTCTAGTTCTCTTTTAAGGCTTTTAATAGTCTCTTCTTGGAGAGCCTTTTGTATTGGGGATCAACAATTGTCTGGAGACTGTCTGCTAATAGTTTCTTCAGGGTTGAAAAGCTGCTCTCTTTCTGTATAGAAACTATCAATCATTCTTTTGATTTTTTTACTCATTTTCTTAAAGCCTGTAGGGTCTGCCTTCAGAGCCAGGAGGTTACCAGCTTCCTCTGCAGAGCAGTGAAAGGTATATGGACAGGTAGCTATCCTGCCAGCCAGCTACAAAAAGCAGTGAGGTACTGGAGTGTTCTGGGAATGAGTTCCCCACCCAGGAGTAACTCAGGCCTGAAGGGCAGAGCTGGGAAAGTGCCCTTCAAAGAACCCCTGCTGTGTGAGATAATGACTGCCCTGGGGCTAGACACTTAGCAGTGAGAGTTTCACTGCCCCAAGCCAAAGCCTGCCCTGGGGCTGTGGGTGTTAGCAGTTGAGCAGTGAATGGATTTGCAGGGACTGGAAGTATCTGCCCAGGAAGCACAGTCAGCTGGGGAGGTTCTATTGCCCCAGGTGGGGCCCCCCTCTGTGCCGATTAGAGGCTGCCCAGGCTGTGCCCAGCTGCTGTGCAGATTAGTAACTGCCCCCGCAAAAGCTCCAAACTGCGGGATGTGGCTGAAGGGCTGCATTACAGTCTGCCTGAGTCACTTCCGGGTTTGAGGGGTTGCAGCCACATCTCGTTAGGTTCTGGTGTTTTTTAGAGGACCCTTTGTTTTAGCCTTTAATCTCTCTGCCAGTTTACTGCTTTGTAGTCAAGGCAGAGCAGTTAGCCTATAACAGAGTGGTCCCTATAACTTCTCTAGCCACAGAGATCACTCCCGTCCCTGGTCTGCTCAGGATGCTAGCCTCTTGCTGCCTATGCTAGTCTGTTCCTGGCCCCTCAGGACAAAACTTTCCTGGTGATCTTCCAGATTGACATTGGCTGGTAAATTATGTGCTTCTAATCTTCATGAATTTAAGCAGTGAAGAGCTATTTTTGAGGCCCAGTTAAATAGTTAGTTATGAGGGGAATGAGAGGAGCTTAGAAAGTGGTGTGTGCCTTCTCCACCATCTTGAAAAAAGATTTCTAATAAAACATTAAAAAAATAAAAATAAAAATAAAAAGTTCAGTATTCCAACATGATCAGTCAACCAGGAAGCAACATGATGGGGGAAGTGGATTGTAATTAAAGAGAATAGAGCAGTATGCTGCTGGGACTGCTGAGATATCCCCTGGAGAGCTGAAACCTGTCCCTGTCTGGCCTACAGATCCCTTGCCTACACACACACAGTCAGCTTGACCATTTCACCTCCTGAGGGTGCTTACAAAACAGTCTCTATCCATACATTGATTTGGGAAACTGGAGAATATATAGCTAATATCCCAGGCACTGGCCAAAGATTATGGCAAACACCCATGTGTCTGGCATAGGAGGATCAATAGCAGCTGAATTTAGTGCTACCTCTTTGAGATGAAAATTTGAAGACACCAAGATGCTCTTCCAAAAATAAAAGAAAGGGGGAGCCATAGGTAACTCTAGAAAACTTTTAAATTTAACTTTATTTATTAAAAAAAAAAAAAAAAACAACTTTTGATTTTTGATTGAGATGCACTGTCTCTGGCAGAGGGAACCTGCTAACAATGCCTGGTTTGGCTCCCATCTCCCCTCAAGGCTCTCAGCCTTCCTAAGAAGTCAGGGGGTGGTAACAACCTGTGTTGTGATTGAAACAGAGTGATACCAGGTGGAAGAGTGATATCAAGTGGCAAACTACATACAATAGCAAGTTGTTTATGTGGTCCCATGTATGCAGTATCTGCTGGGTGCATGTCCAGTGTTTTGTTACATAAGAATATGAGGGTAGAAAAGGGGGAAAGACCTTGTAATAAATGGACTCCATTTTTCTACCATCCCCAGGAGTCCTGCTTCATCACTTCTTCAATAGTAAGGTATATTTTAATCATCCTGGAATGGGGCTCTAAAAAAGCAATGGTATATTTTGTCACCCCAAGTTAGGGTTCCAGAAAGCAGGACACGAGAAAGAACTATGGAGTCTGAATGAAAATCAAATCAAACTATATTCACTTTTTTTTTCTTGTAGTTCCCCCCATCCCGGAATTTTTTTCCTCCCTTTTGTTCTGATTCTTCTTTCACATGACTTCTGTGGGAATTTGTTTAACATGATTGTATCTGTATAACCTGTATGAGGTTGCTTGCTATTTTGGAGAAGGACAGGACAGAGAGAGAAGGAGGAAAAAAAAAATTGGAGCTCAAAATCTTATAAAAGTGAATGTTGAAAACTATCTTTACATGCAGTTGGAAAAAATATAAAGATGATAAAATAAAAAAAGTGAATGGATAGCTAGTTGGTATTATAAATAGAATGTTGTAGTGGAAGTTGGGAAAATTTGAATTTATGCTGCCTCTAGAATTTATTAGATTAATGACACTGCTCAGCCATTTAACCTCTCTCAGGCTCCATTTTCTCAACAGTAAAGTGAGGATAATAATAATAACACTTATTCAGGTGGTTGTTGAGATCAAATGAGATTTGGTAAAGCACTATATATATTCAAACATTTGCTAGTGCTTTGGTAACTACATTTATAACAGTGTATTATTCTGTTTATTAACAAAAGTTGAGATCTGAGAATGGAGCAACATTATTTAACAGTTGGAGAAAGATAGCTTGTTAAATTCATAAATGAAATAAAAGTCTGATTTATGAAGTAGGAGGAAATACATATGTGATTGGAGGTGTAGTATAGAACACAAAATGTAGAAATTTAGAGTTAAGTGGGATTATCAGGACAATTTGGACTAATTATTCCATTTATTCTTTTTTTTTTTTTTTTTTTAAGAATAGAAAAGCAAAAAGCACAGATAGAACAAGTGACTTACATGATGTCTCACAGTTAGATCTCCTTCACTCCAAATCCTAAATTGTTATTTAACTATTTCTTTTTTTTTTTTAATAGCCTTTTATTTATAGGTTATATGTATGGGTAACTTTACAGCATTGAAAATTGCCAAACTTCTTGTTCCAATTTTTCCCCTCCTTCCCCCCATCTCCTCCCCCAGATGGCAGGATGACCATATTTAATTATTTCTAATTTACTTTCCCTATTTGTAAAATGATGGTATAAATGTGAATTATATCTACACACTGTCCAGCTCTATAATAATACAATTCTTTCTATTCAGAAAAAAAATTTAGCATGTAAAATATTCTATAAATTTTACCTCTGGGAATTATTTTTAGTATGAACCATGTTATCCCAACATCTTTATAGGTAAGAATAGAAGGAAAGTGATAAGTGTAGCTATAATTTTACTGGTATAGGGAACCCCCAAAAGAGCAAATTTCCTTGACAAGTGAAAATCTGAATGTTAAAAATATTTCCTAGGGTACTGGCAGAGGGATAAAAAGACTTGGCCACTCAAAATGGATGTGTTTTGGAGGCAAGGCTTTAACTTCTTGAATAAAAAGCAGGATAGAATGTATATATTACCTTTACATGAAACTTAAAACTATAATAAAAGCAGAGAAGAAATGACTGACTTTGAAATGTAGTTTTGTTTAAATCAGATTGTCTATTTTGGACAGGACCAAAGAGAGCATACAAATGTTCATCTAACAATTGAGGAAACAGAATTCTAAAGAGGTGATGATATTTGTCCAAGTTCAAACTGCTAGTTAGTGACAGAGCTGAGAGTAGAACCCTAGCCTGCTGAAAGTTTGTTGTAAGTAAAAAACAACAACAACAACAACAACAACAACAACAACAACACTGTGACTACTACATGCCTAAGTGAAGGGGGAGATCCGCTCTGGATCATAACACTTGAAAGACTTGCAAAACAGCCTTCACAGATGTTCTTTATGAATTGGGAATGACATAAATTAGAGACAAGAGGAAAGAGTCGAGAGAGATCAGACAATGCAACTGCCTCTCAGTGGAGAGATCAGAGAACAGTAACCGCTTTTCAATCTCTTTGAAATCATCATCATCATCATCATCCTCTCACATGAAGAGATCCATGCTACAGGTCTGAGCTACTTAGGTAAGAGTCTCAAATCATTGTTGAGACCTTTTGAAATCTGTTGTGACTGCTCAAAAGCTTTTTTCTTTGGCATTCTGTTTTTAAAAGAATGTTTCTATTTAGTTCTTACAAATATTTTATAAAAGCAAATATATTATAAAGTTTTTACCATAAACTTGCCTTTAGGGAATTAATTTTTGTGAAGGAAAAAAAGAAAAGAAATGCCTTTAGGGAATTAATTTTTGTGAAGGAAAAAAAGAAAAGAAATAATTTTCAAGACCATTTAAAATTCTATAGGAAAGACCGCAAGTAAAACCATGGCATTGGTGGAATTATGGCTAAACATGCTAATCATCCTGCCTCAACTCTCCTATTCCACTGTTTGTTTGGTATGAATTCTTTGTTTAATTTCTGGCAGAAGATTTCATATTTTAATCATTAACATTCTTGAAAGATTATTGTTAAAAGGAGTTTGGGAAAGCATGAAACCCAAACTATTTTTTAAAATATTGCATTTAATGGCTTTATATTTGCATGATACTTTTGACTAAAGAATCTCAGAGATAATTTATCAATATTCTCTTCATCTCAATATTCTTTAAATAGTGAATATGTATGAAGGGTTAGGGATGGTAGATATGATTGTCTCCATGGGAAGATGAAGTAGGTAGATACAAGAAAAAATTGGTTACCTCAGATTTGGATTATAGCAAGAGAACAGAAAATATACCAATCAGATGGCTGTCATTTTTTTTTTTTTTAACCAAGATAGCCACTAACCAATCTCCCTAAAGTGCATCTGGAATATAGCTAAATAATTCTTTCAGGAAAAGGAAAAATAATCCATACCTAAAGCCTGAAAGCCAGGTTAAATCTTTAAATTGCTTTAAATCCTCTTAAATGCAAGGAACTTGCCAGATATCCAGCTTTCACAAGCTAGTTTCTAATTATGTAATTTTCTAAATTGTTTGATATATCTTTTTGTTAGAAAAATTTCCACGCTGGCTGTAACCAGCCATGTAATCTGTTACTTAGTAGAAAGCATAAGTAATGATATGTTGTGATTCCCCCCTTCCTAGTTTAAAATGATTTTTGAGGGGGAGAGATGGTATAAGGCATGAGGACTTAGGCAGAAGGTCCACTCCTATACTCAACTCCATTGTAACTTATCTTTTTTGTTGTGATACAGCAGCCACAGGCCATGTACTTTTATTTTAGACACAACTCTAACAACTTTTGTTGGGCATTTTCCTCCATAAGCCTTTAGAAAATTACAAGTAACAACTCAGAAGAAGGAGTTTAACACTGTTAAACATGAACATGTGTGACAGCTATCAGAGGGTCTAGCTAATAGTTTGGAAGGGAACATTGAGGGAAAAAAGGCATAAGAAAAAGCAGCTGCAAGAATTCTTAAAATATACCACATTAGTGGCCACTTATATTGGGCAACAGCTTTATACTCACTTTAAAAATTACTTGAGTACATTATTGTCTTACAATCTAGTATAGCAATTTATATTCTTAATCATAATCAAATCAATAAGAACTAAAATTTTATAATTTTTTATTTAAATGACTTCATAATCAATTTGAAACATATTTCAATAATTTCAACATATTTCACTCATTTTCAGTTGTGTCTGATTCTTCATAACCCCAATTGGGGTTTTCTTGGCAAAAATACTAGAGTTATTTGCCCTTTTTTCTTCCAACTCATTTTATAAATAAAATGTTATCTATAACAAAGCAAAGGCAAATTGAATTAAGTGTTTTTTTAAGGGTCACACAGCTAGTAAGTGTCTGAGGCTAGATTTGAAATCAGGAAGATGGAGTGTTTCTGACTTTAGGCCCTTCGTTCTATTCACTGTGCTACCTAATAGATGGCCAAAAGTTAATATTTCTTTAACTAGTCACTTATCTAAATATCATTTATCCTATTCTTTCAACTCTCTGAAACCTGTGCCTTGTCTTTCTCTCCCAAACTTCTAATTTGATGCCTTTCATCTGTAATGGGAAGGGAAAAGATATAACCAAATTTATTAGAATTTTGTCTAAAGTAAGAATAAATTGTATCTGAACTCCAAGCAGTTTTGTAAGTAAAATGAACAAACTTTAGCACACAGATTTTATGGCATATATTTTGTCTTTTTTTCCTTAGTGGTATTTTTTCTTTTTTTTCTGAATTTCTTAGCTAGATTCCAAATAGTTGAAGTTGCTGGATGATTTTTGACTAGGTGGGGCTCACTATAAAAACACATTTCTTTTCAAGGAGGCATACAATACTACTTTTAGGTTATATGTAAACAAAATGGCTGATAAGCTCACTGTAATTGATTAATTTGGTGAAGGGGAACATAACAGTAAAAACCATTCAATCTCACTGATTACTTAGTTGGATTATTAAAAAATGCTTGACATGGAAATTTTATTTAGACAGAGTTTAAACAGTTAAAAACTTACTTTTTAAAAATCAAACTCTACTTCTATCAAGAAAATTTTGTTCGTTTTTTTTTTCCTCAGCAAATGACATCAAAATCCAGGAGGCTAAAAAGAAGGAATCCTAAAAAGGTTCATATACTTTCTTTTGAGTTCATATTAGACTCTATAACTATGAAAGAAGGGCCATGTTACTTTTTAATCTACAATCCAATGAATTATTTTATATTTTCTCTCCAGAACTTTCATTCTTTTTTAATACACATTGCTTTATGAATCATATTGGGAGAGAAAAATCAGAAGAAAGGGGAAAAGCCATAAGAGAGGTGGGGAGAAACAAACAGAGAAAAAAGAAATGAACATAACATGTTGATACCTTAAATCTCCACAGTTCTTTTTCTGGATTCAGATAGCATTTTCTATCCAAAGTCTATTGGAATTAACTTGGATTTCTGAACCCCTCAAGAGAACCAAGTCTTTCATAGCTGATCATCCCACATTCTTGCTGTTATAATGTATTCCAAGTTCTGCTAGTTTCATTCAACCTCTGTTATGTGCCAGAACTCTGAACTTGAAACAAAGGATTCTTACAAGTTACTAAGTCAGTGGAATTGATAGGGACACTAGTTATCTAATTTAGCATGGTTCAATATGATTGGTTTAATCCTACAAAGAGATGTTATGGGCCAGAACTTGAAACAAGGTACTAAGTGGAACTGAGAAGACAATGGTTACATCTAATTTAGCATTGATTTAATTCTACAACAAATAATGGTTTCCTAGGGATATAATGATTGGTGTATACTCAGTGTGGAACATATAAGGAAGAAGCTCTCAAGGCCAGAAACACAAGCACACTAGAAGCTCTCCAAGGCAGAGACAGATTCATTTCATCTTTCACCTTTGTTGTGGCTCGAAGTGATTATATTCTTCAAAATGAGGGTACTAGATAGATATTTAATAGAGAACTGGTCTTTGTGCAATTCCTTCCCCCAATTTACTTTAAGACTTTCACTCTCTTTGTGAAATCAGGTTGAATTATTCAATATTCCCATGTTTAACTTTTGTTAAATGTCTCCCAAACCCCTATGCCTTATATTAAATTTACATTTATTTAAAGTCTATATATCAGGTGTGTCTCTGAAAAAAGCTAATAAATTGTTTAGAACTAAAATTTCTTATTTATTGAAAAAATAGCACCCCTCTACTCAGCTCTTTATTGCTTTCTTGGTTTTAATTAGGAGAAATTAACATGAAACCATGTCTAGTTCTTTTGACTCTGAGGACAAAATTTTCTTTGGCAAAGCATTGAATGTGCAGCCAGAGCATTTTAATTCCATTAACAAATACGTTTATAAGCTTGGTCTCATTTTCTTTTTCAGTTAAATGAGGGGGTTGAAATAGATACTTCAGATATTATAACTATATGTTTGTATGTGATAGACATCTGTAGTATCTTTAGAACCAAGAGCTGAAAAGTAGACAATGATTCTGTTACTTGTAAGTTATTTGTAAGTAATGATCACAACAGAAAAACAAGACAGGGGCAATATTATATATTAAAATAAAGATGTCTACTTACACAATGCTTAAGTGATAAGGAAATGGTTTTTCAGTGTTCCCCCTCTATGGAAGTCATTAAATAAGTCCTTGGTTTAACTTTAAAAGAACAGTCATAAAACTTAGTTTATTCCGTAAATAATCTGCACTTGATGGAGTTGTAAAGGAGCCTGAAGTAAATTTACATCTTTGAATTAGACCACAAACACATTTAGTGTCAATTCTTAATTATTTTGCTCTATGAAACATTGCTCATGTCACAAAGTAACATATTAAATGTAATTCATGAACCTGAAAACTCCCCTCCCCCTTTGCAAAAAATCTCAACTTGGGATAAGTAGAAAGAAGTTATAAGATTACATTTAGGGAATCAATGAGTCTTATCAGAAGACTTTCTCAAAAAAATACCCTTAACCTTCCCTCTACAGAGTGCTCAGAATAGAGTAAATACTATGTATAAAGTTAATTGAATGGGGAAATGATTGCTAATACTCAAGCTGAATTTTAACATTTTTAGGGGAAATGAATTTTTTTCAATGAATTAAAAATATATTCACTTTATTTGTTAAAGTGCTATTTTCTGTTTTCTCTTCGAAATTCTTTTTTTTTTTGAAAATTATTTTTTAAATGTTCTCATCACTAAAGAATTACCAAATCTTCCTTTTCAAACGCCTCTATCTTTCTAGGATATATTTCGGGTTGAGCTTCTGCTCCATTTGATTAGCCATCGTTTTTACTGAAACTTAAAAATTTTTTTCAAAGTGTTGTTAAGAAAAAGACATACTCATATCTATTCCCATAAAATGTTCTCCAGATGTTTATCTTTTCTAACTTTTCTAAGATTTAATACATATCTCAACTTCTTTCTTATATATTTTATGTTTAGATGTATCTGTGAAAGAAGAAAGTTGAAGTCCCCCATAAGTTCAGTTTTGCTATTTCCTCCTGAAATTAATTTATCTTACCATTTAAAAATTTGGATCTTATTTCATTTGATGTATATATCCTAAGTATTAATATTGTTTCATTATCTATGGTTCCTTTTAGCAGGATGTCATTTTCCTGATTATCCATTTTAATTAGGTCTGTTTTTGTTTGTACTTTGAGATCATGATTGCTCCCTCTGCCTTTTTTACATCAAATAAAGCATAAAGCAAATATCTATCTATTTATATACATACACCCCCCCCCCCCCCCCATATTATTGGATTCTGGATTTTATTGTTTTTTTTTTTTTTCATTCTCCATTTCAGTTTTATGTGTGAGTATGTTCCATTCATATTCTCAGTTTTGATTACTAGTTGTTCTCCCCATCCTATTTTCTTCCATTTGTCCTTCTCTGTCCCTTTGTATCTTGTCCCACCTCTAAAGTCCATTTGGGAAATCTCTTTTTCTCATCTCTCCATTAAAAAAAATAATCCCAAAATAATCAATCGATTCTGATATCCTCCATATAGTAACCCCTAACTGCACTAATAATGATAAAGTTTATAGAAATTACAAGTATCATCATCCCAAGTAAAAAGGTAAATTATTCAACTTTAGAATTTCTCTTTCATTTTTATCTTTTTTCTGCTTCTCCTGAATATTATTTGAAAATCAAATGTTCTATTCAGCTTTGGTCTTTTTATCAGGAATGTATGAAAACATTCTATTTCATTATGTATCCATTTTCCTCATTATATTTAATTTTACTGTTTAGTTATTCTTGATTTCAGTTTTAGTTATTTTGGCTTCTGAAATTTCATATAATTTGTTCTTCAGTCCTTTAACATGGCAACTGATAAATCTTGTGTCTTGAATGTGTCTCCATTAATTTTGAAAGGCTTCTTTCTGGTCATTTGAAGTATTTTTTCTTTTCCTTAGAAGCTCTGAAATTTGGCTTTAATATTCCCGGAAATTTTGGGGACCTCTTTTAAAAGGAGACACAGTAGATTCTAAAATTTCTATTTTCCCTTCTGGTTCAAGAAGATTGCCTAAAAATATCTTGAAATATTATATGTTGTGTGTGTGTGTGTGTGTGTGTGTGTGTGTGTGTGTGTGATATCATCTTTATTTGAATATTGCTTTCAGATAGTCCAGCAATTCTTAAATTTCAAAATCACTTGTTTCTCTGATAAAATGATTTATCTTGTGTTTTTTTCATTCTTGGATATCTCATTGGGCCATCAATTTACATTTACACAGTTATAACTTTTAAAGAATCATTTTCTTCAGTGAGTTTTTTTTTTTCCATTTTTCTCCAACTTGAAAAATTTTGTTCTTTAGGATGTTATTTTCTTCCATTTTATGCGACTTTTACCAAGCTATTAATAATTTGCTTTCTCTGCTCACATTTGTTTAAAATTAATTTCCCCTCTACTACTTTTATTTGACTTGACAAATAATTTTGTAATTCTTTAAAGAATTTTGTTGAACTTTTATCCACAGATTTTTTTTTTTTAAGACTTATGTCAGGCCTCTTTTACTTCTTTATCTTCCTCTAAGTTTGTGCCTTTTCTCTTATCTTTCTTCATAGCATATTTTTTATGTTCAGATACTTTTGTTGTCGTTGTTGTTGGCTCACTTTTTATACCTATTTCTTGATTTTGAACTTTTTTTTTTACTTATTTTTAAAAAACATGTACTTTAAACAATAAAACAATAAAAATATATCTTACAGCCATTTAAATTTAAAAACAAATTTCTGTATGGTGTAATAAAATAGTAAAAATCAACCATTTTCTCTCCTGCAACCCTTTCATTTTCTGTTTGTATTTTCATATCCATATGTATATGTACACATTTTTCTGGTGTTTAATTCTTTTTTCCATATATACTAATTTTTAAATACATTTTTTTTTCTCATGAATCATGTTGGGAGAGAAAAATCAGAACAAAAGGGAAGAGAAAGAGAAGACATAGCATGTTTTGTTTTACATTCAGTCACCATAGTTCTCTTTCTGGCATTTTCTATCATAAAATTTATTGCTTTGGATCACTGAATCCCTGAGCTGAAGCAAGTATTTTATAGTTTTTTTCTAAAATTCTACAATTGCTTGCAAAAGGTCCCCATATGTGGTTCTCTCTCTTGTTGGAAATCAGAGGATCATGAATATAGAAGTAGATAATACCTTAGAGATCATACCCTTTAAAAACCTGGAACTGAAGTCTGCAGAAGTTAAGCACCTTAGGTCCAAGAAGTAGTAAGCGTGAAAGGCAAGATTTGGATCTAGGACCTCTGATTCTAAATCCAGCATTGTTCCCATGGTACAGTGCTGAATCACAATTGTCTGTTGGCAAAAGTGTGCTTCCATGTTGCTAATGAAGTAGGCATGGGAGAATCTCTGTCATTTGGCTCAGTTTTTGCTACTATGAAGAAAAATCTCAGGAATTCTCCTCTTTTGGCAATGGACATAATTCTCTTATTCATGTATTTCTTCTCTAAAAATAGTATAAATGCTGGGATTCCTTTCAATTTACTAAAATCATTTTCTTTTCCCAAGGTGTTAGTTTTTGGTGTGTTAATTTTGGGCCATATAAGGGCTTGCTCAGAATCAAGGATTTTTATTTTTCTCTAGTTAGTCTGTGAGATTTTTAGGGAGAAATGTGGTACAATTTTCAGAGCACCGATTTTTTTTTTTTTAATATAAAAGCCTGCTTGAGTTCTGGTTCTGATGTTCTTGTCCTTGTTTTCTCTTCCCCTTCCTCTTCCTCCCTCTCTTCCTCCCCTTCCTCCTCCTCCTGGTAATGGTGATATATCTTCCTTCTATAAAACGATGGAATTCCATGTTACCTGCTTAATCACTACATCCTATCATTCCTATAAATACTAGCAATACTACCTAATTTGAAAAGGTCTCTATGGATATAGAACTTTGACAAGTGAATCAAAATATCCCCATTTATAGTTCTAATCTGATTATTTAAACTCCCTTTTCAGTTTAATCAACTGCAAAACAAAAACATGATTTGTAACAAATCATCATATTATAGGAAGAAGAAAACTGATGGTGTTACAGAAACAAAACCAGCTATAAAAATGAATCTATTCCTATCAATCTATGGAAGTGAATCATTAACTTTGACATCTTTCTTTGATAGAAATAATGTAATATAAGACTTTGAACATTTTGTGAATGATTTAATAATAATATTCTTATAATTGGGAAGAGAAACATGAAGAGTTGGAGAAGATTAAAAATGAACTTTTATCCCTCTCTTTAAAAATATGATTGACTAGAAAACAATAAATGGATTTGAAGACTAAAGAATTGTCCTCTTGTAGTAATTTGATAGAAGAATAAAATGGTGATCTCGAAAGTCATTATGTGCATCTTCAAAACTAAAAGTTCTCTAGTGGCTCCTGAAGCCAAAATTGACCATTACTGAACATCTGTATCTCTGCAGATGCTACATGAAAAAGATTTTCTAAAATCAAACATAGTAAAAATCTAGCTATCTGAAAACTCTGTAGAGCAATACAAAAGTTTACTCTACTAATAACGAATGGATTTTGAAATAGAATTTTCTAATATAGCATATATTTCTGAATTTATTTAATTAATGTTAAACACTTCTACCATTTGTCAGCAATTTTGATAATTAAAGCCTACTTTATTTTATTAGATTGACAAATATATATGAACTGCCAGTTACCCCTAGCAATTATAGATCATGCATTCCTATTTTATTTAAGTGCCCAAACAACTTACCCCTTTTTGATCTCAAACTGAGGTTATCTATATCTATGTTTCTATCTCTCTTTGTCTCTCTCTCCATCTCTCTCTCTCTCTCTCTCTCTCTCTCTTCTCTCTCTCTCTCTCTCTCTCTCTCTCTCTCTCTCTCTCTTTATAGATAGATAGATAGATAGATAGATACACAGATATATAGGTAGATAGATTACTGGTAAGTTTTATTTCATATTAACTTTTATTTTTATTTATAGCTCCCTCCTACCTCTTCTTCACAGAAAGATAATATCTGAAACTATGTATAAGAAAGGAAAAGAGGAAAAAAATAAAAGCAGTTCAACAAAACTAATCAACACAGCAACCCATTTATAGTTTTAACCTGGTTAGTTAAGCTTCCTTTTCAGTTTAATCAACTGCAAAGCAATAACCTGATTTGTAGCAAATCATCATATGATAGGAAGAAGAGAAAAACTGTTGGTGTTACAGGAACAAAACCAGCTCTAAAAATGTATGTATTCCTATCAACCTGTGCAAGTGAATCATTAACTTTGACTAGCTAGAGCAAGGAGAGTTTTTGTGTTCAAATATTAATGGGTTTGGAAGACAGTGAGATTTTGATGCTAAGAAAGCATATTTTTAACATTAAAGATTTGGAATGTCTGATAAACACGCATGTTATATGTGACTATGTCTATATGTATAAATTCTAACTATTTTATTCCTATATCCTTTTCTTCAACATATATGATCCCACAAATTACACTTCTTCCTTTGTGGTTCCTGTTTCTTTCCAAGATATTTATTGAAAAACCACCTATTCTTCAATGCATAGTTCAAATGTCAATTCCTTCAAGAGACCTTCAGCTCTATTTTATAGATTTTTAATTGAAATTTCACAGAAACCTGTCTTTGTCCAACAGGGGGACAGTGTCTTTTAGAACTTTCTTATTCTGTGAAACATCTCCCATGTACAAGCTAGAGTTTTAAATTAAGAAGATACATAATATATTGTGTAATGGCCGCGTATTTAAAATCAGCTGGAGTCAGGAATTCAGGTTAAGGGAAAAATCTTCAATCTTTATTGAAGTGAAGAGGTGAAAAAAGATTGCGATAGCAATATGGGCAAGAAGGATTGCAATAGCAATATGGGCAGCTGCGACAGGAAGCCAGCTAGCAGAGAGAGACCTGAGCTGAAAGGCCATCGCAATGGCAATGCAAGCAGCTGTGTCAAAACACCAGCCAGTAGCCTCTCCTTCCCCTTTCTTTTCCACTCCCCTGCCTCCACCCACCAAAATCGTCATTTCCTATACAATGCATCAGGACTTGCACAAAGAGTGGGCGGGAGCCATTCTTTCTCCAAGCTTATATATTAATAAAGTTTGGTTCAATTACTATTTAGCCTCACGGTGCTTGGGACCTCAGTGCATCAACTTGAGCCTCAGCCCATTACAATAATGGATAAAATAATGGACTTGGGGTTAGGAAAATCTGGGTTCAGTACTTACTGTCTGATCATGAAAAAAAAAATCACTGAATCTCTCCAAATATCAGTTTCTTCATCTGTGAAACACTGTTAAAGTTACTTCTTCAAAGGCTTGTTGTTAGGTTAAAATTACATGAGGAAGGGAAAAAAATAGTTTGGAAACATTAAAATGCTATGTAAATGGTAGCTATTTTTTCTTAAATTGACAAACCTTTCATTCCGTAATTAAAGATGAGGTTTTAAGTGAAAAAAAAAAAATCACTGATAATCATCTTTGGCACAGAAAAGGGAATCTGAGTAGACAGGTTCTAACTGAGCTTCCGAAGAGGAATGATCTAACAGGTTGGGGAATAGTACCTAAAAAATGAAAGCAGACAGAACAGAAGACAAATCTTAACTCTGCAATTTTTTAAAGAAATTCACTCTGAACATCAACTGGTCATCACCAATAAAACCCAACAGCAAGAGATACAAAGAGAAATTCCATTCAGAATAATTGTTGATACCATAAAATATTTGGGAATCTATCTACCAAAGGAAAGTCAGGAATTATATGAGCAAAATTATAAAAAAGTCTCCACACAGATAAAGTCAGACAAATAATTGGAAAAATATTAAGTGCTCTTGGATCGGCCGAGCGAACATAATAAAGATGACAATACTCCCTAAACTAATCTATTTATTTAGTGCTATACCAATCAGACTTCCAAGAAAATATTTTAATGATCTAGAAAAAATAACAACAAAATTCATATGGAACAATAAAAAGTCGAGAATCTCAAGGGAATTAATGAAAAAAAAATCAAATGAAGGTGGCCTAGCTGTACCTGATCTAAAATTATATTATAAAGCACCAGTCACCAAAACCATTTGGTATTGGCTAAGAAATAGATTAGTGGACCAGTGGAAAAGGTTAGGTTCACAAGACAGAATAGTCAACTATAGCAATCTAGTGTTTGACAAACCCAAAGACCCTAACTTCTGGAATAAGAATTCATTATTTGATAAAAACTGCTGGGATAATTGGAAATTAGTATGGCAGAAATTAGGCATGGACCCACACTTAACACCATATACCAAGATAAGATCAAAATGGGTCCATGACCTAGGCATAAAGAACGAGATTATAAACGAATTAGAGGAACATAGGATAGTTTATCTCTCACACTTGTGGAGGAGAAAGAAATTTGTGACCAAAGATGAACTAGAGACCATTACTGATCACAAAATAGAAAATTTTGATTACATCAAATTAAAAAGCCTTTGTACAAACAAAACTAATGCAAACAAGATTAGAAGGGAAGCAACAAACTGGGAAAACATCTTCACAGTTAAAGGTTCTGATAAAGGCCTCATTTCCAAAATATATAGAGAGTTGACTCTAATTTATAAGAAATCAAGCCATTCTCCAATTGATAAATGGTCAAAGGATATGAACAGACAATTTTCAGATGATGAAATTGAAACTATTACCACTCATATGAAAGAGTGTTACAAATCACTATTGATCAGAGAAATGCAAATGAAGACAACTCTGAGATACCACTACACACCTGTCAGATTGGCTAAGATGACAGGAAAAAATCATGATGAATGTTGGAGGGGATGCGGGAAAACTGGGACACTAATGCATTGTTGGTGGAGTTGTGAACGAATCCAACCATTCTGGAGAGCAATCTGGAATTATGCCCAAAAAATTATCAAACTGTGCATACCCTTTGATCCAGCAGTGTTTCTATTGGGCTTATATCCCAAAGAAATACTAAAGAAGGGAAAGGGACCTGTATGTGCCAAAATGTTTGTAGCAGCCCTGTTTGTAGTGGCTAGAAACTGGAAAATGAATGGATGCCCATCAATTGGAGAATGGCTGGGTAAATTGTGGTATATGAATGTTATGGAATATTATTGTTCTATAAGAAATGACCAGCAGGATGAATACAGAGAGGACTGGCGAGTCTTAAATGAACTGATGCTAAGTGAAATGAGCAGAACCAGGAGATCATTATACACTTTGACAACAATATTGTATGAGCACATATTTTGATGGAAGTGGATTTCTATGACAAAGAGACCTAACTGAGTTTCAATTGATAAATGATGGACAGAAGCAGCTATACCCAAAGAAAGAACACTGGGAAACAAATGTGACCTATCTGCATTTTTGTTTTTCTTCTCGGGTTATTTTTACTTTCTGAATCCAATTCTCCCTGTGCAACAAGAGAACTGTTCGGTTCTACAAACATATATTGTATTTAGGATATACTGCAACATATCTAACATATAAAACTGCTTGCCATCTAGGGGAGGGGGTAGAGGGAAGGAGGGGAAAAATCGGAACAAAAATGAGTGCAAGGGATAATGTTGTAAAAAAAATTACTCTGGCATGGATTCTGTCAATATAAAGTAATTATTAAATAAAAATTAAAAAAAAAAACATCAACTGGTCAATCCAGTTATATAGCAAAAGGTAGTTATTAAGTACTTTTGATATTCCCAGAGCTATGCTTAGACCTGGGCGTACAAAAAAAAAAAAAATCTCTATAGTGAAGGAGCTTGCACGTAATTAGAGAATACATATCATGTACAGATAACATAGAATTTATACAAAATAAATATGAGATTTTATTTAATTTTTTTTCTAAGGCTGTGTGTATGTATGTTTGTAATGTTCTAGCTAGCTCTCTGGAGGTCCCCTGAATGGACATTGGTTTCAGCAGAATAATCACCACAGGAATAATCAGGAATAAAGTCCAAAGTTTTTATTATGTCCTTCACAGTCTGTCTCCTTTGCCTGGGGCCAGGCTAGCTTTCTGGGAGATCTTCTAATGAGCCTTGGTCTCAGTAGAGAATGCAGGGGGCAGGAGAGCCACCAGGATGGTGGGAGATGAAATGTCTTCTCTTCCAGTCCTTGTTGGCCCTTATATACTTTATTGTAATTACGTCATTACAGCATACTGATTATGTGTGAATTTAGAGAACCGAGAATCATGTCCTCTCTGTAGAAGCAAATCCCAACATATATGGGAAAACCTTACCTGGAGGAAGTGCTCCAAGAACAGCAACATTCATGAAAGGAAAAGTCTATTTCTTCTGTCAATGCACAAGAATAAAAAAATGGTAAAGAGTCTGGAAAAGTACAGTCTCGCTTAGATTTCTGGGTAGAATCCAAGGAGCCTTCTATGCCATGCTGTTTTACTTCCTACATAGATTATTGTATTACTAAACCATTGGCTCAAAGAAATGCACACTGATTACATTTGTAAAACAGTGATAGTTGTGTATGTCACCTTGGAGAGGATTTGATTGTCTAGTTCATACTCTTTATTTCTCTGCTCCATGCATCCTTATTGTAGAGATTTTACAAGCCATAACTAGCTAAAACAATTTTCATACTTTTTAGCCTAGAGGAATGTAATGTCCCTTTGAGATTGGTATTCTTTTCGTTTGCTACTTCATGAAGTTAATATTAATTGGAAAGTTGCTTATAAAATCATTATATTTTAGAGTCTTTAGATGGGAAAATTCTTAACTTTCAAGTATAGATTTGATTTCTATGCTCTAATTTGTTTGTACCTGTCCATTAATATAGACATACAAGAGATGTTGTGGGGGAAAGATACATATTTGATGAAATTGCCATCAATTGTTTTAAAGATTGATGCAAATGATAAATTCAGACAAGTTTCTTCTCCAAATGAACATGAATTGCTATACTAACATGGGCCAAACTCATCTATGATAATCACATAAGGATAGTCACCACTCAGTGTTTAAGTGGAAATATCTTAAAATCAACAGAGCAAAACCTGAGGGAACAGAAATAATTCATCTTCATGAAGAGAGATGTATACTGACATACCATTTAAGCTCCCAGAATGAGATATCATTAGCATAAGCAAATCCCTTGCTAAGTGGTCCCCAATTTGGCATGAAAAAAGACTGATACACCAAAGTATTGCCTTGTTCCTGGGCAGCTCTTCTAGAAGGCATGAAGTGGTGATCTTCACTCTCAGCCCATCTACTGGAGTACAAATGGCTGGAGAATGAGATAGAAACTCTGCAAAACATGTTGAATCATGAGTGATGTTCCTAGTTATCATAAGAAGCAATTGGAAAAACCTTGAGATTTAGCTGTATGGTTAGCTAAGTGAAATAATAATAATTGGACAATGAACAACAATGAGGTTTGAGTCAAGGAATTAGGGAGAGAAATAGTTAATGTGAGGGTAATGATCAATTTAGACTTTCTAAATTTCAACCCATTCTAATGGAAGTTAGATGAGACAAAGTGGAAGGAGAGAACTATCCCATTAGCAAATTAATGAAGAAAAAGGAAGATAGTGAAAGGAACTGTATAGATTTATAGTGAAATGAGTCCATGAGAAAACTGGATACTTAAACAAAAAGTTCATCAAATCTTAATTAAAAAGAAGATAAGGGCAAAGAGTAGTATTATCCACTATGTTGTTCTTCACCATTTGCTGAAAAGCTAAGCCATTATTGAAACTCTTACCTGAATCTATCACTCACTCAAGGTCAGACTGAAGGAATAGCCTAGCAAGTAGATTACATAGTTTCCATTAATAAAAACAAAATTATACAGTATGTAATAGGGATGCACAAGATTAGGCTTTGTATCTTACTGAATATAAACAAATATTGACATGATTATTGAAGGATTAAATTATTAATAATCTATTTTGGTTAATCTGTAATGATTATGAGCAATCAAGAATCACTCTTCACTACTCATAAGATTAAGAATTGGTCTAGAGTCCAAGGTATTATGTAGAGGTATCATTCAGCATATGATGCTTAAGCAGTGGGGATAACAGAAAGATTTAATAGAATATTTAAGACTCATCTTAAAAAAGTCTTAGGGGAAACAAAGGCTACCAATGAGAAGAAAGCTGTTAAAACCAAAATAAGGCAATTAAATAATAGTCTTTAGAAAAAAGCCATCCCATATCAAACTGTGCATACCCTTTGATCCAGCAGTGTTACTACTGGGCTTGTATTCCAAAGAAATCTTAAAGAAGGGAAAGGGACCTGTATGTGCAAAAATATTTGTTGCAGGTCTCTTTGTAGTGGCCAGAAACTGGAAACTGAGAGGATGGCCATCAATTGGAGAATGGCTGAATAAATTGTAGTATATGAATTTAATGGAATATTATTGTTCAGTAAGAAATGACCAGTAGGATGATTTCAAGAAGGTCTAGATAGACTTACATGAACTGATACTGAGTGAAATGAACAGGATCAGGAGATCATTATATACTTCAACAACAATACTATATGATGATCAATTCTGATGGACCTGGCCATCTTCAGCAATGAGATGAACCAAATCAGTTTCAATGGAGCAGTAACAAATTGAACCAGCTACATCCAGCGAAAGAACTCTGGGAGATGACTATGAACCATTACATAGAATTCCCAATCCCTATATTTTTATCTGCACGCATTTTTTGATTTCTTTTACAGGCTAATTGTATACTATTTCAAAGTCTGATTCTTTTTGTACAGCAAATTAACTATTTGGACATATATACTTATATTGTATTTAATTTATACTTTAACATATTTAACATGTATTGGTCAACCTGACCTTCCCCTGGGGGGAAGGAGGGGAAAAATTGGAAGAAAAGATTTGGCAATTGTCACTGCTGTAAAATTACCCATGCATATAACTTGTAATAAGCTATAAATAAATAAATAAATGTAAAACATAAAACAAAAAAGAAAAAAGCCATCCCATACCTGCAGATGAGCATAAAATTGGAATACTACCTTTCATTCAGACAACTGACCCCTGCCTCCCACCTCCCAAAAAAAAAAAAAAAACACAACAGAATATTACTGAAGGAACCAAAATATAATGAAACAAATCTCCTCAAAATCAATCATGAATTAATTCTATCAAGAAAGCAAGTTGACATGGTAAATTTTTTCAGGTCCCCTCAAGATATTACACACACAAACACACACATCTGCTTAGTTATATTCTTTTTTAAGTGATTGTTTTTCCCATAAACAATTGTTCCGCTGTCATACTAGTGACAAGAAGTATTCACAGTGATACAAAATCTGATGACTTGGAATGTGAAGAATGCCATCTATGAAGCATTTGATTTGAAAGAAGAGAGGGGCATACATTTTTGTCCTTTCTTATATATTTTCATTGGAAGTAGATGAAATGCAACCCTTTGATTTCATTGAAACACAGCAAAAACTTACCAAAATATAGCAAAAATTGCTTAGATTTCCACCAAAAGATAGTATAAGCAATTAAATAATTAGACTGGATTCTGATATAATTATTACTTGTATACAAAAAATTTTAGGACATCTGAAAGAATGGAAGAATATTAAAAACCAATGCAACAACTTCTCATAAATTAATTAGTATTCTTGAACTAGAGAAGACCAACTATGAAAGATAACTGGATAAAACAAAATTGGAGACTGCTCTGGACCATCAAGATGGTGTTGATGTTTTCTTAATATGTTTGTACTGTTTGTTCCAATCTAAAATAATGTAAACATAGCATACTTGGAATGGCTATATTGATAGTTTAAGTGATTATTTTCTTAATTATATATCATCCTCTATAGCTAAAGGAATAGATAGTATGTAGAGAGTGACATGTAGTAGTAATAAGTATATTAATTTAAGATGGAAAACTCCATTTTGAGACTAAAGAGCTGTTGCATGTTGTTTTTCCATAAAAAAAAAAATAAAATGATAGGACTTGAGGGGAATATTTTGATAATCATATAAATTCCCCAAATTAGGAAAAACAGCTAGCAATAATGTATATATGACTTAAATTTGGTAAAGAACCACAGATTATAGGTGTATGTTTTCTGGATTTAGTAAACAATCACTGATAATATATCTATGTGTATCAGATCAAATGTGGTAAATAATTGCTAACCATGTATGTGTCCCAAATATCATAAATAACTAACAAATATTTGCTAATCATGTCAGCCTTGAAATCAACCATATCTTAGATGAAATTTGTAAACAACCTTAGCAAGGACCTTATAATTAGACTATAGAACCCAGCCTTCAGCCTGCTCCTAGATCACAGGTAGGCAGACTCTTGCATTGCCAAACTTGGGAATATTAGCATCCCTTGTTCACTAAAGAGCAGTACTGTCTGAAGGAAGTTTGCTGGAATACCACTTTAGAGGGTGATATGTAGCCTCTGGCTAGGTGAAGAGAGACATAGAACCTATAGGAATTAGGTGTTTTTTTATGATGTCTCCTTTCTACAAGAGTTTGATGTTTATATTGTTGGATAGTTAATAAAATTTGATTGCATGCATTGATAAGTATGTCTTATCCCTGTACTGCCAGTCCCAATTAGCATATGTAATGGTAAATTGATTTTCCCTGTACATTGGGGATATAGTGGATGACTGATGAGCTTCCTTCTACTTTTAACTTTTGTCTATTTTTGCTATGCTATTGATGTTTTTTTTTTTTTTTTTTCTTTCGTTCCTTTTCTTTTCTGGCTTAGATCACTAAGACAAGATGAAACTTAGGAAACTAACTTCCATTATTGCTGAAGCTCAATTAGCAAGGTCTTTACTCTTTCCTCTCAGGCTGTCTTCCATAGACTCTCTGAATTTCTTTAAATATTCTAGGATATGACTTAATTCTGCCTTCTGTATCAAAGATCACAATAGTTTCTTTATTTTTTTTCTTTTATTCCTTTTTTTTTAAATGAATGCTTTTTATTTTCAAAACATATGCATAGACAATTTTTCAACATTAACCCTTGCAAAATCTTGTGTTCCAGTTTCTCCCCCTTCCTCCAATCTCTCCCCTAGATGGCAAGTAATCCAATAGAGGTTAAACATGGTAGAAATATATGTTAAAAGCAAAATATGTATATATACATACAATTATCTTGCTGCACAAGAACAATGAAATCAAACAGGAACAATGAGAAAATAAAATGCAAGCAAACAACAACAAAAAGAATGAAAATTCTATGTTGTGAACCACACTCATTCCCCATATCCTCTTTCTGGGTGTGGATGGCTCTCTTCAGCACAAGATCATTGGAACTGGTCTGAATCATCTCATTATTGAAGAAAGCCAATATATCCGAAATGATCATCAAATAATCTTTTTGTTGCCATGTACAATGATCTTCTGGTTTTGTTCATTTCACTTAGTGTCCATTTGTGTAAGTCTCTTGAGGCTTCTCTGCATTTATCCTGCTGATAATTTCTTACAGAACAATAATATTCCATAACATTCATATACCATAACTAATTCCGCCATTCTTCAACTGATGGACATCCACTCAGTTTGCAGTTTCTTGACACTACAAAAAGGGCTGCCACAAACATATTTGCACATATGGATCCCTTTCAACAGTCATTATCTTTTTCTGTCATCTTAAATAATCTGAGAGTTATGTAATGGTATCTCAGAGTTGTCTTGGAGTTTTGCATTTTTGCATTTTTCTGATCAATAGTGATTTAGAGCACATTTTTATATGTCTAGAAATGGTTTCAATTTCTTCATCTGAAAATTGTCTGTTTATGTCCTTGATCATTTATCAATTAGAGAATGTCTTGAATTCTTATAGATTTGAGTCAATCCTCTATATATTTTAAAATGAGGCCTTTATCAGGACCCTTGAATATAAAAATGTTTTTCCACTTTGTTGCTTCTCTTCTAATCTTGTCTGCATTAGTTTTATTTGTAGAAAAACCTTTTAACTTAATATAACCAAAATTATTTATTTTGCAGATCACAATATTTTCAAACTACTCTCAAGGCTGAGAATAATGCTTATCCATCTGAATTATAAATCCTAAGAGACTAGTTAGTATTCAAATCCCATACATTTGACTTTCAAGAAAACATTTGATAATCTCTTATAATATCC
Organism: Antechinus flavipes; assembly: GCF_016432865.1. NCBI lineage: Eukaryota > Metazoa > Chordata > Mammalia > Dasyuromorphia > Dasyuridae > Antechinus > Antechinus flavipes. The sequence continues at coordinate 295,088,898 of NC_067400.1, read as the reverse complement.
TTGTGGACAAGAAGTAGAGTTGTAGGATCAATAGGTAGATTCAGCACCACTTGTATATTCATCATTAAAGAATATCGTTTGTTTAATATCAACCTGAAAAAGGCTTCAAGTTCAATTTTTCTCCTTAGCTATAATCTATTTAATGGTTTTCTTTAATGCTTTTTGGAAAATAAATAAAATTGTTAGTGTGTTTCAATTTGTGGATGACAAGAAATTGAAAGCAATAGCTGGACAAAATAGTCATGATCCAAAATAATATCAGTGAATTTGAACAGGAGGCCAAATTTTAGCAGATGAAATTGAGTAGAAATAAATGTTAATTCCAATTTAAATTCACAACCTCTGACACACAAATAGTATGCAAGTGCCAGAGAGAGGTTCAGGAAATCTGAAAAAATAGCATGTTCAATATACTTTAATAGAATAATTTGACAATCAAGATAGTGGGAAAAAGCTTATTAGCCTACACTAAATAATAAAAGTGAGTGATGCCAGAATCCCATTGCACTCAGTGCTGTATAAAATCAAGTCTAGAGCATTGTGTTCTTATCTTGAAATTGTTAGCAGTTTTAAAAGGACATCTACAAGTTGAAGCATGTTCACAAGAGACCACCTAGAATGGAGAGTATTTAGCCTAAACAGAGAGAGATTTAAAATGATCAGTTTAATTGTTCTTTAACATAACTCAATTCTACCTAGTTCTGGGACTTCGGAGAACTAAACCTAATTTCTGTCTTTCTCAGTTTGCTCATATATAAAATGAAGAAAACAATTGTACCTATCTCCCAGGGTTGATGTAAGGATAAAACTTGACACTTGTAAAAATTTTTGTAGACCTTTAAGTAATATGTATAAATGCTTTCCATTATCACCATTATTTATTTTATTATTGTTTTGAAGTGATATCATGTGGAAGAGAGACTGGACACACTCATCTACACCCTAGACATTAGAAGTGACAGCAAGTTAGATTTGTGTTAGCAATTTTCTTCTAATTTCCTTCTAATGTCTAACAGCTAGATTTGTTTCAAACTATTGATGGGGCCATCTCACAATCAATGAATTCTCTCAGTGAAGATTTTCAAGAGGAGGTTTTTAGGATAAGTTTTGGAATATTACTGGATTACAGATTGACTGCTGGAAGGGAACTCAGAGATGCTGGAGTCCCATTCTCTCATTTTATAGATGAATAAACTGAGGGTAGACTGAGATTAACTAAACTGTCCAACTCCAATATAGATGGTATGTGGGAGAGCTGAGGATTCAAGCTCAGGTCTTCTGATTGCAACCCAAAGTCCTTCATCCTATTGCCAATTATAGAAGAGATTTATGTGATATGAAAGGGCGATGGCAAAGTGATGCCTAAAGTCCTTACAGCTATGAAATTCTGTAAAATATAATTTACTGGGAAGAAAAGAAAATAACTAAAAAAAAGTGGCAAGAGTTGGACTACTAGTAAAGAATTTTTTTTTTTTTTTTTTGCCATTTTTCTATAGGATGACTTAGAATTTGCAAAGGGAGAGGGGTCATGTGGCAATGCTATTCACTCAGAATCTTGCTCACTTTCTAGTGGTCTGCCTTCTTGTGTAGCATAGGCCTGGGTAGTGAAGTTTTTGCTACACTAACACAGAAAAACCAATGCTACTTAGAAAGTTCAGCATTCTCCTTATTCTTTTACATGTATATGTTCTTTTAAAAACTTGTCTTGCACATTGGATACTGCTTTCTTTCTTGCAAAAGGAAATAATTTGAATGAGATTTTTTTTTTTGGTCCATTTCAGACAAAAGTTGTTAATTTTGTTTTTCAAATGCTGTTCATGCAAAATTTTATGCATGAAAGGATAGTAGGAATCAAGATAAGGGAAAATGTCAGCAGAATATTATCTCTTTCTACATATACTTGTACTGACTGACTGCCAATAAGAATCCCTATAATACCTTGCTTTTGTCTACCTTGTTATGCCTAACATTCAAGAGCAACGGAAATGGGAATAAAGAATAATCTTCCTTGATGCCTTTTCAAAATTAAAAAGTCTTTAATGTCAATCTATTTAGACAGATATAGGTATTGTGTATAGGTACACAATAGCCTACTTTCAATGAAATTGATGCATACAAAGTTGAATGCAAAAATATATATTGAGCAACAAAGAAACAAAAATGTGAAATTTCCTATTTGAAGCCTCGCATGTCCTCCATTCTTTGTGTGAGATTCTGTATTCATTATGAAATAGATTCTTTCAGAATCCACTCAGAAACCTGTGGAGAGATGATTACAGGTAGACAAAGGACAAAGAGAGACATCACATTTATTTATTGTTTAAACGAGTTTTTTATTAAATGAAATCTTATTGGTAAATGGTTGAAAAGCAAACACAAAAATGATCAGATCAAGTTCTACAATGCTAATGACTTTGTAACAAAAAGGGTCATGCACTTAAACTTAAATTCAGAAATTATCTAATGTTACAAACATTCTTTAAGGTGTGTGTGTGTGTCTGTGTGTCTGTGTGTGTGTGTGTGTAAGACAAAAAGAGAGAGACAGATAGACAGACAGAGACAGAGACAGAGCAGAGAGGGGTGGTGGTGTAATTTTCCTGAAAGCACTGATTTTAGTGACCTTTATAAATTCTTTTATCTACCTATCTGAATCCAGTTGTGCTAACATTTTGCTCACCTTTCAACTCCTTTAACATTTCTTCCTGGTTCGAAACAACATAAATTTGGCTTCCTCATCAAGAAGCTCATTTAGCTGCAGCTTGATTGCAAGTAATTTGCCCTAAGTATCTCCATCTCTTAATTGTCTGTGTCTTTTCCCATCTATAAACTGTAACTTCAGGCAGGCCATTTTTGTCTATTTCCTCCTTGGAAAGACATATCTAATAATCACCATATCCTGTGGCTCTAGGCATCCCACATCAGATGAACAGAAGGAATAGATTTTGCATATAACTCCACATTCATTTAAAAAAAAAAGATAAATAAAACCTTTATATTTGAAGAGAGGTAAATCAACCATCATCACATTTAATTTCAGATCTTAGGGTGTTTTGTTGTTGCTGCTGTTGCTTTGTTTTGTTTTGAATGGGCTTTTGGGAAAGGAAGATAAGAAATAATATGGAAAGGTAATCCTTGTATATCACCATTGAACTTTCAGCATTAAATACATATACACACAGTTTCCTGCTGCATCAGAAATATAAAAATGGGAAATTCTCATGACTGCTATAGTCTCTGCCAAAATTTTGGGAGTTGATAAGAGCCCTAAGAATATTCCCTCTATTCTGAATTGATATCACTTACTTTTGGAGATGTTATACATTGACTCTGGATTTACTGAAATCTATGCATAAAACATCCTTTTTATGATAATCTCATTAGAAGTTTCCTAGTATATAGTATACTTACTAAATCTCTTTTATCCCTCCCATCTAATCCCTTTTTCCCCAAAGTGTACCATAAATGTATTAGATAGATTAGTAGTACATTTAGAAATAATCCTTCCTTAAACAAGAGAGCTATATGTCTTTTTCTGATTCCCAAACTTTTGTTTGCTTTAATTATTCCAAAGCTAGCTAACACTGAAAAATACACTTTCCCCTCTAGAAAATGAATAGCATTTAATGCATTTTTGAAGGAAGCAATAGTTTTTAAGAGATGGGTTACTATGTCCCACCTTTTTTCCCCTCAAAGTGGGGAGATAAAATGTAATGTCATTTCTTCCACTTATTTTTCTTCTGTTAAATGAACATCTTCAACTTAGTATTATCTAACAATTCACATGTATATTGAATATGTTTGAATTGGATAGTCCTGAGAAAGTTTAAAAATACCAATCAGAGTATTTCAGATTTGCAAGATTAAGAATCCTGGGAGCAGAATTTTAGCATGTGATTATTAATACCTTGATAGATATTCTGTTTCTGTAAATGATCAACATTATTTGCATTGTTTATCAGAAAGCTTTTAGAAAAAAAAAAAAGAAAAACATTTTGCAATTCCAATAATAAATATTGAGATTACTTCATATTGCTTGAGGTATTTTTCCTTCTCTTTCCAAGTCAATTCTTGAGACTTTACAACATTAGTCATTCAGTCAGTAAACATTTATTCAGCAATTGCTATATAGGCAATGTACTAAATGCTGGAGATGCAAAGAAAGGTAAAAATCACAATCTCTGTCCTCACAGAACTTACATTCTAATGTGTGAGACACAGGGGAAAAAAAAAAATCATGTAAATGGAATGTAATCTCAGAAGGAAGGGTTGGGTGAGACTAGGGATACACGCTAAAATATTAACTTTCTTAAACTGTTCTGTCTCCAAATAATTGTAATGGCTACTGAAAAATTATATTTTCTCCTTATTTCAATGAAGGATTCTGTACATATGAAAATATAAATTAGAGTCATTTTCTCCTGCCACATTTTAGGAAAAATAGTGATTAAAAAAAAATAAGTGAAAAAAAAAAGCCCTAAGCAATTTGTCAATTTATTGTGTGTATGTTTGTGTCTATGTGTGTGGTGTGCGCATATCTTTTTGAGTTTGATGGCTTTATCTGGAAAGAACCAGTAGAACAAGCTTGGACATTTGTCTGAAGATGTTTGCTACATTCTCTAGAGTCAGCCAAATCTGATGAAGTTTATTTGAAACGAATCTACAACTATCTTAATCTCTTTAGTCTATATGCCAGATATAGAGATGTGTTGTGAGTTGCTAATTTCCTGTACAATGTCCAGAAATGCTTTTTTACTTAAATTCTGTTGTGTACTAAATTTTCAGTCCAGTTTTTTTTTTTTATATTTATTTTGGTAAAAATCAAGAACAGACCAATTGTCTTTAAAGTTCAAGAAATATAAGACATTTTTAAACCTTTTTTTTTGGATTTGGGATAGGAATCAAAATGGCTTGAGTAGCCCTTATCTGTAATTGTACCAGTTTTGTGTCTTAGAGCATGTTCACTCTTAATCTAACTTTTATACCCAGCCCCCCACCCCTTATATAGTTTTTTTTTTTTTTTCCACATTTTAGTTTCTATAAAGTACATTTCTAATTGAGGATCAAAATATTTGTTCTGTTTAGCTTTCTCAGGGCCATTTTTATGGTCTGTGAATTGTTAAACTGATGTCTTTTGTTCCTCCATAATTTTTTTCTAGACAGATGAATAGATAAGCAAATAGATGAACAGACAACAGCAAATTGGGATTTTGCTGTCATCACATGTGCCAACAAAAACTGCCAAAGAACTATCCTAATACTTATGTACATAACAGGATTCCGAGATTCACACACATAAAAAGATCTTCAAAGTTCATTGCCTGGCATTCTATATTATAAATAATACTATATAAATACATGATGATGATGAAATCTAACATAGTGCTTTAAATTTTGGAAAGAAATCTACACTTTCTCTTGATCCTTATAATATATGAAAAAAGTGAGATTGGGAATTTATGTGACATTTTGAGTTTCACATAATTATTAAATGTCAGAGGCAAGATTCAAACTCATTCTTTTTGACTCTAGTTCAACATATCATCCAATTATACCCCTGAACTGCTTCATTATCTATTTACAATATACACATACATATATATCTGTCTATATATATCTGACTTTGTAATTTTTGTTAATGTGGGGGAATTCCTCCTTAGGAAACTCACAGTATAGACTTGCAACTTATTTGTCATTTACATTGTTGGAAAGTTTCCTAGGGCAATAAGAGGTAAAGTAATTTGCCCAGGATTACAGAGCGGGTATGTAAGAGGCAAGATTTTAACTCAAGTCAGATGAAGTTGATAAAAAATTTATTATGCTCCTACTGTGTACCAGGCATTGCACCCTACTAAATTTAGAAAGAATTCCATTATGCCACAGTGACTATCTAATAACAGCAATGACAATGAAGATAATGATATATTTGATAATGATGTTTTCTACTTACCTAGTACTTTAAGTTTATACTGTCTCTATCTTATCCCCCAAACAACAAAATAGAGATATTATTATTATTTATTTATATCATAGATGAAAAAAAATCGAAGTTCAAAAAAAAAAGTCAAAGACTAGCTCAGGATTACACAGTTCATATTGAAAATCAGAATTTAAATCCAGGTCTTCATGCATTCCAGGCCCAAACACTATCTATTCCACCATTTCTTCCTACCTTCTCACATATACTGATTTTGAATATTTCCACAGATATTCACTTTAAGTATTTCCAAAAATTACCATGAAAAATCATTGCAGATTATGTCATATTAATATATATTGCAGATAACATAAAAGGGAAATTGTTTTAAAAAAGTCAATAATAATATTCAAACTAAGTCACCATACATTTTAAAACTCTATTACTTCAAGACAAAAATAGGAAAAAGAGCAAATGAGGAATATTTTGGAAAGGATATTTTCAGGAATAAAATATAAAAGAAACTGTACTTTTCCATATGTAAACATATAGATTAATTAGATTACTTAGATATCTTATGGTTCTATATTATATATACTTTCTTCAGGAAAATAATTGGTAGACAATATACATGATGAACATCAAAAAAAAAATCACACAAATGATAAAGCTTAATTGGAAAAAAGGACTTATTACTTGTACAGGAATTATTCTTGAATCTATTATCTATGAAGGCCAATGTTTTTTATCTTTAATATATTATTGATATTTTTGTTTTTATATCATCTGCATTTCAAACCATTTCTCTTTCTCTTCCATTACCCACCAAGTGATTGCCTCTAATCATTGAATAAAAAAAGAGACAAAAGCACTACTGTATAACTACTAACATGTAGCTATTGTTCATCATCATCATCATCATCATCATCATCATTATTTTTATCTTCTGGAGCACTTGGATTCCTACTTTGTGTGCCTCTTTCTTTTGTAGTTCTCTCATGTGAGAATATTTTTTGTTATCTCATTACAAATCTTCCAAAAGCAGTGTTCAAAGAGATAGAAATTTAGTGATAGATTAGCAAGGGACTCTACCTTACTGTTGACTAATTCATTGCCATGATTTATACTTTCAATTCAATTCAGTTCAATGCATATTCATTAGATACCTGTTTTTTAGAGTATACTCTATCAGGCCAATATATGTATGGCAAAAAGTTTATTTAAAAAAAACAAACAAACAAAAAAAAAAACTTCTCCCTTGTTCTCAGGAGTTTACTGCCTAGTTAAAGGCTGACATAAACAACATAAAAATTATGATAATAATATGATAACTACATTAGAAAAATACAAAACAACATGCTGTGTGTTTTCTAAAGAAGCTTTTTTTTTTTTTTTTTTAAAGGCATAATTGGGAAGGAAGAGAAGAAAGATTGGGTGGTGTCAGTTTGTGGAGGGCTGCAAACACTGAATCAGAGGATTAAAATCTAAGAGGAAGTTTAGAGATGATATAGCTCAAATTCTTAAGTTCTCAGATAAGGAAACTGGTACCCTAAGATAAAATAATCTTGATAATGCTAGAATTGAGGATTGACATGATAATAAATAAAGAAGATTAGGTTATTGGTGATATTAAATTTACATTAGAGGGGGAGAAGAGTCTAAGTAGAAAAGGCTTTGGGGAAGATATTATAGTAAGTAGCTCTGGGCATGGAAAATGAGGACTTCTGTCCTAGGACAATGCCAAAGTGAATAGATATGAGATGTTATGAAAAAATTCCCATCGCTATTAATATATACAGCTAATCTTACATGAAGACTAGCTCTTTAGATTACACTTGCTCAAAGTAGCCTGTCTACTCCCCTATCCTTAGATCTTTCTTTCTTGTTGACACCCACTTCCCCAATTGCTATATGAGAGCATTGCAAACTCCATCTACAAATAAGACAATTGAAACCATAATCATGACAATCCTTTCTAAACTCTCAAAATCAGGTCAGGTGTCCTATTCCAAAGAGGAATACTCCATATTGGTCTATGGTCATGCAAGACATTCTAATACTCTTTTAATTCTAAGAGGAATCTTTTAAATCAAATTCAGTGGTGCTGTCTTTCTTAAAAGATCATATATGTATTTTTTTTTTTTTTTTACATATCACAACTCTCCTAAACTGATTCAGTAGAAATGAAATGAGTTCAGTTTAACCAGGCAACATTTTCATAGTTTTCATGATAAGGACATTGGGATTCTGTACCTTTGACTCTTACACAGCCTCTGATGTATTCATTCTGGAGTACTATTCGACCTTTCCCTTTCCATTCTCATGTTTTTTTTTTTTTTTTTTTTTCCAATTGTGCTCTCTTTCTACAAGTTTCCTTTTTATTACATTTCCTTCCTCTTAGTTTATTATTATTATTATTATTATTTTCTGCTTAACTATCACAAAATGATCCAGGGAAGTGGGAGAGGGAGAAAGGAGAGAATAAAAGGTGGGGTGCACATTACAGTTATTACACTGCCTCAAAACCTGTATATTGTTTCATATGCATTCATTTTTTCTTGTCCTTTTTCTAAATTGTCCCTGGGTACAGAGATATTTCCTCTCCATCTCCTTTTTAATAGCTTATAGAATGTTCTGACATAAAGAAGAGGAAAACGTCCTTTAACTGGTGCTATATTTTAGAAATTAATGCACATTGGGATAATTATCCCTGAGCCTTTCCTTTCACAAATACTAGAGTTGTTTGCCATTTCCTTCTACAGTTTATTTTTACAAATGTGGAAAATGAGGCAAAGAGAGTTAAGTGACTTGATCAGGGTCTCAAAATTATGTGTCTGAGGCCAGATTTGAACTCAGGAAGATGAATTTTCCTGAGCCCAGGCCTGAATCCAAGTAGAAGATTGTAAAACACCTTGAATAAATTTTTGTTTAACTGTTTCTAAATTATGAATGGAAACAAGTAATAAATCTGAAGAAATCAAGAAATAGAATAAAATATTTGCATTTTAGTGTACCTCCTAGAATTCTTGTAAAAATCTTTGTAAAATCCATTCTTATGGATTTTAAATATTCTATGGAGCAGGTTTAAAACACACAGAGACCTTATGATAAGCATCTACAGTTCAAGGGTTTTATGTGAAACAAACTTGTTCACCTAAATTTGATAAGAGGTTGCAAACTGCAGCTCTGGTGTCTTATCAGTTCTGCTTCCAAATTATAAATGGAAAGAATGTGGCCTGTCTTTATTTTATTTGCTTTGTGTTTTTTTCCCATTTAAATCATGCATATTTTTCCACCTGGGTGAAATTTGGAAAAAAAAAAAAATCAGCAGCTCAAAGTACCTGATGAGCAAAATTTTTGGGTCTACACTTGATAATTAGTCTCACTTATTCTGTGCAACAGCGAGGCTCTTGATTTCTTGGAAATATTTGAGACAGCCTCATGGTGAGCTATAAAGTTATTAATGTTGCTAGATATTTGCTTTGACAGCTGCTCTGTACTCTCCTTAATCATCTTCATCATGGTTCATAGCACTTTTTTCTCTCCATTTCTGTTTTGCCCATGCTTCTTGGAATGCTACATACTGGAAAGCTGCTAGAATTCTTACTTCATATTTTCCCTCCAATTTCTTGGTTCCTGATTTTAATTTTCTTTTTTTTTTTGACCAATATTTACTGAATACTTATTATATGCAATTTAAAAGGGAGGATACAGTTGAAATAGGGTGTAGTTCTTGACATTCCTCCCAGTCAAAACAACAACAACAACAACAAAAACAAAAGAACAACAACAAAAAACCCTTATATTATGAAAAGTTAGGCAAGGCATATTCACTAACAATTGTCTTTAAGGAACATGGTAATATAATGAAAAGAACACTGGTTCTATAACTCACAGGATCTTGGTCTACATCTTTTTTTGGGTACTTATTATCACTTTACCTTGGAACAAAACTTTATTTTGATTTGTTTGCCTCTTCTATGAAATGCAAGTGTTTGATTAAATGACATTTGAGGATTCTTTCTGTTCTAGAGCTATGATTCTATGATTCCCATAGGCTTGATTTCTTCATCTGTCAAATGAGACAGTTGGACTAAATGGCCCCTGAAGTATCATGTAATTAGACCTAAAATTCTGTTATAAACATGGCAGAAAATGATAAATATCCATATAGGAAAAGTATGAGGAAACACTATCAAACAACTTGAGGGTCATGAAAGTTTAGTTTTGGAATTAGGGTATTAAGGAAAGGCTCATGAGGTATTTTTTCTTTTAAAATGAAATTTAAACTTAAACATCAGTACAGTTTTTCATTCTAAATGGAGATTGAGGAATATCCTTCAAGGTTGAAGGAACACTGCAATCAAAGGCATGGAAGCAGTAAGGTATGTGGCTTATTCAAGCAATGACAATTAGTCTAGTTTGGCTAGATAATGTTTATGTGTAGTGCATACAAAGCTGTAAATGTAGAGTGGGAATTTTTTTTTTTTTCTTGTGGACTTGAATGTAATATTGGGAAGGAGTTACTCAGTAGGGAATGGAAAGGGGGATATCTAACTCAAGAATGTAAAGATTTCTTCATTAGAATGGCAGATGAGAACAATTTGTTTTAAATTGTGAAGCAACTGAAGCAGATTCTATGCAATATTTAGAACTTGTTTAGACATACAGACATTGCATCCTTGGCTTTCATCTGTTGTCTTGATTTTGCCTTGCCATTGAACTTTAGTGACTCTGGAACAGAGAGTGAGGTGATTACTTTGTGTAGCATAGCCTTACTTAAATCCAATTCATCAGCAAGTCCTCACCTATGATTTCGCTAGTCCTCTTCAAAAACAAAGAATGAATATCAACAGAGAATTTAGAACAATTAAAAGTTTTTAAGTAAGGAAAAACCCAAATAACATGTAAAGAAATTAATTTATTTTTGGATTCCAGAAATTTATCTCTTTGATTAAAAAAAAAAAAAGAAAAGAAAACATTTGTTTAATTTGTAGAGGTTCTGATGAGGGAATCTTTACATGCTTAGGCTAGACATCCCTCTCTCGATTCCCTACTAAATAGTTAAAACTCCTTCCCATTGATATATTCAAGTCTCTTCTAAAATTTTCCCCACTTTATATTACCAGCTCTGTATCTGCTACATATAAATATCATTTTCCCATCTTTCTCTAATCAAAGATCTATAACTTAAAAATCAGAAATAAAAAAGAAAAACAAAAGTAAATCATGTAAGGTAGTAATTATGCATTTCTAAAATATGGAGCCCATGCCAGAAATATGGAACAAGTTGAATTAATTGTAAAATGACTAGATGTGGACAGAGAAAAACAAGAATCAAAGATTAAATGAGGAACATCTAACCAAAGGAGAGGATGAAGAAATGACTTGTGAGAAAAAAAAACAATTATCCTGGTTTGGATAGATAGGTATTTGCTTGATAGATAAATAGGTACACACACACATACACACACAAACATTTGAGATCCCAATAGAGAAACAAGATAGATAATGGACAGAAAATTGGAATTGGGGAGCTAGAGCTTGGGAGAAAAATTGGGGTTAAAAATATTGTGTAAGCATGGAGATTGTCCAATAAACATAATATTTGAAGCTATGTGATTGGATGAAATACCAGTGAGAAAATGTTTGTATTTCTATTGTAAAAATCAATTATTTGCTTACATAATGAAATTATTTACCTCAGTTTAAATATGAATAGTGTGAAGATCTTTGCAAAATTGGCATCTTTACCTGAAAAATTACGATTTGTGTAATGAAGAGATTTCTGTGAAATGCAAAGAAAAAAAACACTTGTAACTACTCATTGTAATTAAACTTTTTGCTTAAATAATTTACCTTTGGAAGTAGAAATTAAAACCCATCAATGAACTTTAGTAACTGTCCTTCCCTGTTCTAGATGCTAACTTGCATAATAGCAAGGGCCTAACATAAAGATTTATAAAATAGGTCCTCACTATTTTTCCTTTGCTTGAAGGGGGATGATATATTAATATTTTTTAGAAGCCAGAAAGCAAAATTTTTTTCCATTTCAATTCTCCATGAAATCTCTTGATTGAATAAAGAATGAAAGCCTGGGTTAAACAGGAAGATTTCTATTAGTTAACCAAACTCTTTGTTTTTGTATTACGCTTTTCAGGAAATCAATGAATCAAAAATATTTATTAAGCACCTCTTATATGCTAGGGATTGTCCTAATTACTGGAGATTCACCAGAGATATAAAGGTAAAAATGAAACATTATGTACAATTATGTCAAATATATATACATGTATATATCATCGAGTCATCTCTTTTGCCTACATCAGATCTCTCATATCAATCATCTTTTTCTTTGGTGTCATGATCATTACCTAATTCAGATTCCCAATACCTCTGCTCTAGACTAAACTATTATATACATGCAAATTAAAAAAAAAAAAAAAACAGGGTAATTTCAGGGAAAACTAGTGTGTGTGGGGGGGGTGAGGGTGGGGGAGAAGTCATGAAAGGATGTGAGAGATCTTATGCAGGCAGAATAGACAAGACTTGAGGAGTGTTTGGATATGTAGGAGAAGAGAATGTGGATCAGAAGATTACTCACTTGGGACTTTACATTTGCCTATAGGAACATATTATAATGAATATAAGTTGGCTCTACTCCCTGAATTTCCATGGTGATCCAGGTCACAACCCTTTTTGTAGAATTTTAATAGTGGAAATGTATTCTATACTAAGGAGGGTACAATAACCTAGAATATTAAAACAGACATGAAGACACACAAATTTGGGCTATATGTATGTACATCTGTGTCTATATCTATGTGTTGAGATACATTTCTTTGAACTTCTTTTTCCTTATCCTTATTTGGCTGAGTAGTTTCTGTGATTCTTCCCAGGTGTTATCCTAAATGAGCTATAAATAAATTACTAAATCATTATCTGTTATAACATCATTGAGGTTTCTTCAGTAATAAAGAATTGCTTCCAGAGGAGCACAGCCAGGTGGAGTAAAGGTAAGAACTTACTCAACTTCTCCTCAAACTGCTCCAAATTCTTTTAAATAGTAACTCTAAACAAATTTTAGAGCATCAGAGCACTCAAAAAGATGGAGTAGAATATTTTCTTGTCAAAGGCAACTTGGAAACTCAGCAGAAAAGATCTGTGATACAAGAATGGATATCCCATGAGCAGTCCTGGTGCAGGGTGCTCTAGGCAGCCTTGGACCCAGGCTCAGCCCTGGTCCTGGCCAACCTCTGTATTAGAGGCAGTACTGATGACTTCCAGACCTCTCAGCTCAGAAACAGCAAAGAGGACCTGGAAAGTCAGAAGAAAAGGTCTGTGGAACTACAGTAGCAGCCTAACACACAATCCCAGCACAACTCAGGCCCCAGTCCCAGCATGTCTGGTCTCCAGAATCAGCAAAGTGGGACCTCTGAATCAGGAGCACTGGTTGAGGCTTCTGGCCCTCTCAACCCAGGGACACTAGGCAGGGCACAGAAGATTAGCAAAAAGGTTCTATAGCAATGGGGTAGGAGTCTGCTGTGTAGTCCTGGGGCTGTCCCAGTCAGTGTAGCCCTAGCTTGGGCCAGCACATTCAGATCTTATAGCTACAATGGAACAGGGAGACGTCTAACAGCTCCAGGATAGAAAGGAGTGCTTGTGGTCGATTCCTCCAAAGATCTCTAAAAACAACTGCACAAAACCCCTGAAGCTTGGGACAATGTACCCTCCATTATGAAAACAGTAAAGAAAAAGTTAAAAGCCAAGTAATAAGGTATGAGCAGAAATGAGCAGAAAACAGGAAAAAATTTTTAAACATTGAAAGTTATTATGATGACAAAGAAGATCAAAATACACAGAAGATCAAAACACATACTCACAGATTATAATAAAGTCAAAGCTCTTGCATCCAAAACTTCCTAGAAAAATAAAAATTGACCGTGGGGCATAGAAGAGCTCAAAAGGGAGTGTGAAAATCAAGTAAGAGAGAGAGAGAGGGAAAATTAGGGAAAGAATTGAAAGAGGTACAAGAGGAAACACAAAAAGCTAATGAGGAGAATGCTTTAGAAAAGCAAAATTGACCAATTGGGAAAGGAGGCACAAAAAGTTACTGAGGGAAATAATTCCTTAAAAAATAGAAGCAAGCAAATGGAGGCTAATAATTTTATGTGACATCAAGTTAAGCAAAACAAACAAACAAACAAAAAAGAAAACATAGAAAAAAATGGAAATAACTCATTGGGGAAAAAAAAAAAAACCTGGAAAATAAATCCAGAAGAAATAATTTTAAAATTATTGGTCTACTTGAAAGTCATGACCAGAAAATGAGCCTGGACATCATCTTAAAAGAAATTATCAAGGAAAACTGTCCTGATGTTCTGGAACCAGAGGGTAAAATAGAAATTGAAAAAATCCACAGATCACTCTATGAAAGAGATCCCAAAATGAAAAATCTCAGGAATATTGTAGCCAAATTCTGGAACTCCTAGATTAAGGAGAAAATACTGCAAACATCCAGAAAGAAATAATTCAAATATAGTGTAGCTAAAGTCAGGGAAATAGAAAATTTAGCAGGTTTTATGTTAAAGGACTAGCAAAGGAGCTAGGATCACAACCAAGAATCACCTACTTAGCAAAACTGAGTATAATCCTAAAAGACCAGAGGTGAATGGAAAATTTGATTTTCAAATATAGGACTCTGGAGAAGCATAAGGAAGAGATCAGGAATATTATATCATAAGAGACATAATAAGGTTTAACTGTTTACATTGTAACTTGTAACTCATTAGAACATTCTCATTATTATAGCAGTTAGAAAGAGTATATATTGATAGAGGGCATAGGTATGAATTGAATACTTTTTTTGTTTTGTTTTGTTTTGTTTTTTTGCTTAGGCAATTGAGATTAAGTGATTTGCCAACAGTCACATAACTAGGAAATGTTAAGTATCTGAGGCTAAATTTGAACTCTGGTCCTTCTGATTTCAGGACTGGTGCTCTAACCACTGCACTACCTAGATGTCCCAATAATATCTTTTTTTTCTTTTAATGATGAAATTAAGGGGTGAGAGAGGAATGTACTAGGAAAAAGGTAAAGGTAAAAGTGGAATGGTGCAAATTATCTACCATAATAAAATAGTCAAGGAAAAATTTTTTATAATGGAGGGAAAAATGAGGAAGAAAGGCTGAGTGAGTGAACCTTATTCTATCAGAATTGGCTCAAATAGGACATAATATGCATACTCTACTAGGGAGTATAGAAATCTATCTTACGCAGCAGGAGAAAAAAATTAAGAGAATGGCATTGGGAAGGAAGGGAAAGGTAATAAAAGAGAAGGCATATGGGATAGAGAATGATCAGTAGCAAAACACTTTTGATGAGGGACTGTGAAAAGAGAGAATAAATGGGAGGATATACAATTAGGAATAGCAATTGTAAAATAAAAAAAAAAGGCATATTTCTCATTTCTCAAACATAGATACAACTGAGTCAAATTTATAAAAAAATAAGAGTCATGCCCCAATTGATCAATAATCAAAAGATATGATCTGTGCCCAAAGGGCTGTTAATTCATGCATATCCTTTGACTTAACTCCATTGTTAGGCATGAATACTTAAAGAGATTTGGGAAAAAACAAACAAACAAACAAACAAACAAAGGAAAACAATCTATTTGTTTCCAAGATGGAAAAAAAATTCTTAGGTATCTCCTTATAAATACTGTGGCGGCCAGTCAAACTTACATCTTTCTGACTAAACTCAGCACACACGCAATATAGTATGATGCCATACAATCTAAAAAAAAAAAAAAAAAAAAAAAAAAAAGTTTTTTTTGTTTGTTTTTTTAGTATATTGAGTTATAAAGTAGGTTAAAAAAAAGAGTACTTGGAGAATTTTATGAGATTCTTATTTAAAACCTTGATAAATACTCTAAGGCTAACTGAATTGTATAAGGATTTAATTATGTATCCATATTTTACATCCAGGATATGATTTGACTTGCAGTATAGTCAAACCAGTGAAGGGAATCATATTTCTCCCATATTATAAAAGAAACAGGGATAGAATTTCAGATTCTACTGAGATTTCCAGAAATCATTTTAAAACCTAAAATAAATAGAGTCTGAATTAGGCTGCTCATTTCAGGATGATATTGTTGATCAGTTGTTTTCCTTTACATCTAATACTTCTTTGGGGTTTTCCTGGCAAGGATACTGGAGTAGCTTGTCATTGCCTTCTCTAACTTATTTTACAGGTGAGGAAACTGAGGCAAACAGGGTTAAGTGACTTGCCCAAGGTTGTGTCTAAGCCAGATTTGATCTCATGGAGATCAGTTTTTCTGATTCAGCTGATACAAATTCAGCTTCAGCATCTTGTTTGTTTGTACTCAGACTGATTATAATGAAAATTAATATTTTATCAATATTTTCATAGAAAATTAATATGTCTGTATATTTTTCAGTGATAATTATCCTATGCCCTATAATTGTTATGAAGTTATTAAATATTTATAAAGAAATGAGTGCTTCCCCTCTCAATAATTTTTTTAAATTTAATTTCCTGTGCAAAGTAACTGGGGATTATAGGAAAGATATAGCTCTTCAATAGAGCCTGAGATAAGTCAGCTTTCCACTGTACCTCAGTGTCTTGGGTTAGTTATAGTCAAGCACAAACATCACCTTAATCCAAGCCTATGGCAACAAGTTCAGACTCTGTCCTTCTAATCATTTAACACATGTGCAACTACTATTCATTTTCCCTGATAGCATTGTGCACTAGCTTATCTATCATTCTCCTAATTAATTTCCATTGTAATACCAAGAACATTCTACAGCTAATTAATTGGACTAAATAGGTAAACTGTCTAGGGTTGTTTTCTCATTGACAGGCTGATTGACAACATTGAAGAATGGCCTGACCATAGCCAGTGGCAGCAATTGTCTTAAGCTTTCTCTAATCTATGCCCACAGTTTCTTACTTTTTAAAGCCCTATTTTAAATACATAACAACATTTCAACAATAATAATATTAATTTAATATAGATTTCCACCAGTATGATTCAAACATTATAATTTGCATAACAATATATTTTCTCCTTTTTTCCTGTCTCCTAAATACACACCTTCATTTTAAATGGACACAAAATATATTAGCTTATAATCATGATAATGGGATAACAGAGCTTAAAGACAATGTTTGCCCAAAGCAATCCCTTTGACCTCCTGGGAGGAAGGTCACTGAATCTATATATTTTTAGAACTGTCTAATTCTCTTTCATCATCTTCTCTCTTTTCCTCTCTGAAGAGAATGGTCTCATCAAAATTCTTTTTGAAAGTTCTTGTCTGATTGGTCTTATGCTGTTTAGTAATGACTGAAACAACAATGAGAACAACAGTAAGAACAGCTGCCTTCCCAATCTTTCCACTTAAAAATCTTATAGTCAAGTTATTATCATGAAAATTTGACTGATGAATCATCAGCCACCAAAAACAAAAAAGAAATGAAGTGAAGGGTAACAGCATCATGTAAAAGAGTTGAAAATTTAGGGGAGAGAGAAATAAAAAAAGAGATAGAAGAGGCAAAAGGCATATTATATATTTATACATACACATAGATATAAACATCCATATTCATTTATTATATGTATACACAGAGAAAGCATATAATATGTATTCATATAATATGTGTACATATAAAAATTATATATGTGCATGCATATTTTTGTATATATCTATGTTTCTTTATTTATGTATGTCTCTATATATCTATATGTATAATTATATAAAACTATATAAAATTATATAAAACTATATTAAAATCCATGGAAGACAAAGAAGTTAATGAATGAGAAAACTACGACGAGAGAACAAGGTGTCTAACATTGCTTTTTTGTGAATAGTATTTTATTTTTTTTCAATTATATGCAAATATAGTTTTCAATGTTCATTTTTGTAAAATTTTGAGTTCTGAATTTTTCTTCCTCCTTCCCTTCCACGACCATGGTGAGTAACTGATATATGTTATACATGTACAATCATGGAAACATATTTCTAAATTGATCATTTTTTGAATTGAGATAAATTAAAAAAGAAAAGCCACCAAAAAAAAAAAAAAATTGAAAATACTATGTTTCAATCTGTATTCAGACTCCATAGTTCGGTTATTAAATGTGGATAGTATTTTCTATTGAATCTTTTAGAAAAGTTTGGTTCACCAATACATAATATTACTATTACTAGACACAATATTCCCCTGGTTCTACTCTAGAGCATTTTTTTATATGACTACATATAGCTTTAATTTTTTATTTGAAAATTGTCTCTTCTTATTATTTGATCATTTATCAATTGGGGAATGACTTACATTCCTATAAATATGATTTACTTTTCTATTTTTTTTTTAAAGAAATGAGGTTCACTTAACACCAATTCATGTAAGACTTTCCAGGTTTTTCTGAAGTCGGCCTGGTCATCATTTCTTTTAGCACAATACTATTTCATTACATTCATATAGCACAACTTTTTCAATCATGACCCAATTGAGGAATATCCACTCCATTTCCAATTTTTTGCCAGCACAAAAGAACTGTTGTAAATAATCTTTAAAAGTGGGCTATTTTTTTCCTCTTTTTTATGATCTTTTTGAGATATAGAGCTAGCTTGATCAAAGGGTATGCACAGTTTGATTATCTTTTGGGTATAGTTCCAAATTGCTCTCCACAATGACTAGATCAGAGCACAACTTTAACAATAATACATTAGTGTCAGAATTTTCCTAGATCTACTTCACCATTTATTATTTTCTATTTCTATCATATTAGCCAGTCTGACAGGTATGAAGGTTTTAATTTGCATTTCTCTAATCAATGGTGATTTAGAGCATTTTTTTATATGACTACATATAGCTTTAATTTTTTATTTGAAAATTGTCTCTTCTTATCATTTGATCATTTATCAATTGGGGAATGACTTACATTCCTATAAATATGATTCACTTCTCTATTTTTTTTAAAGAAATGAGGTTTTTATCAGAAATATGGGCAATAAAATTATTTTCCATCTTTCAACTTTTCTGCTAATCTTTGTTATATTGACTTTGCACAAAACATTTTAATTTAATATAAATAAAATTATTCATTTCGTATTTTGTAATTTTCTCTATCTCTTATTTCATCAAAAATTCTTCCCTTTTTCATAGATTTGGCAGGCAAACTAATCCTTGCTCTCCTAATTTGCATGTGGTATCACCCTTTATATCTAAATCATTATGTATTTTGAACTTGGTATATAATGTGAGATGTTGGTCAATGTCTAATTTCTGCAATATTATTTTCTATTTTTTTTCTGAGCAGATTTTTGTCAAATATTGAATTGTAATACCAGAATCTGGAATGTTTAGACTTATCAAATACTAAATTAGTTCATTAACTACTGTGTCTTGTATACCTAGACTATTTCACTGATCCATAACTCTTTCTTAGTCCAAATGCATTTGATAATTGATACTTTATAATATAATTTTAGATTCCCCTTATTTTGAAATTTTTTCACTGATTTTTTTTTTATATCCTTGAGCTTTTGTTCTTCTAGATGAATTTTCTTATAATTTTTTCTAAAATTATCACATAATTTTGGTCATTTGCTATAGTACTGAATAAGTAAATTTATTTAGAATTATAATTATTAATATACTTAACCTACTCATGAGCAATTGATATTATTCCATTTATTTAAATCTTACTTTATGTGTATAAAAAGGGTTCATTTAGATCTTGGGTTTGTCTCAGCAGCTACACTCCCAAGCATATTTATGTTTATTTTAAGTGGAATTTTTTTTTCTATCTCTTGTGGCTGAACTTTGTTGGCAATATGTAAATGTGCTGATGATTCATGTGGATTTATTTTATATCCTGTAACTTTGCAAAACACCATTAATAATTTCAAGTAAATGTTGAATTGATTTTCTAGGGCTTTTTGCAAAAAGTGATAGTTTTGTCTTCTCATTGCCTATTCTACTTACTTCAATTTCTTTTTTTTTTTTCATGCTTACTGATATTGCTAAACTGTCTAGTAAAATATCAGATAATAGTGGAGACAATGGACAGCCTTTTTTTCATCACTCCTGAGCTAATTTGGGAAAACTTCTAGCTTATTCCCATTAGAGATAATGCTTGCTGATGGTTTAAGTTAGATTACTTATCATTTTAAGGTAAGCTCCATTTTTCCTATGCTCTCTAGTCCTCCCTTCCCCTCCATTGGAATAGGTAGTGTATTGTGTTTTTTTAAAAAAAATTATATTTATTAAAATAATTATATGATTGATTTTAGTTTTGTTATTAATGTGATTAATTATGCTGATAGTTTTGATAATATTGAACCAACCCTGCATTCATGGTGTAAGTCCCACCTGGTCATAATATATTATTCTGGTGATAAATTGTTAAAAATCACTTTGCATCAAATTTTTGCATTCAAATTATTTTCATTCAGTTTTTTGCATCATTATTCATTAGGAAATTTGGGTATAATTTTCTCTCTCTGTTTTGGCTCTTTCTGGTTTAGATATCAACATCATATTTATGACATGAAAGGAATTTGGTAGGACTTCACCTATTTTTTCAAATAATATCATATTGGAATTATTTTTTTAAATATTTGTTAGAATTCAATTGTAAATACATCTGGCCCTGGAGATTTTTCTAAGTCTTGAAAAGCAAGAAAAAATTGTCTGAAGTAAAAAATTCCTTAAACAGTAGAATAAAACAAATAGAAAGAGAGATACAAAAGTTAACTGAAGAAAATCACACATTAAAAACTAGACAAGGCAAATGGAAGCTAACGACTTTTGTGATACAGCAAGAATCAATCAAACAAAGTAAAAAGAATAAAAAAAGTAAGAAACTAGGAAATACCTCATTGGCAAAAAAATAGATCCTGAAGAGACAATTTAAAAATTGTTAATTTACCTGAAGGCCATGACCAAAATAAGAGCCCGGATAGCATTAACATTGCTGGATCAAAGGGTATACCCAGTTTGGTAGTCTTTTGGGCTTAATTCCAAACTGCTCTCCAAAATGACTGAATCAGTACAACTCTACTAAAAATGAATTAGTGTACCAATTTTCTCACATTCCCTCCAATGTTTATCATTATCTTTTCCTGTCCTCTTAGTCAATCTGAGAGATATACAGTGGTGCCTCAGACATCACTTAATTTAAATTTCTCTGATCAACAGTGATTTAGAGCACTTTTTCATATAACTAGAAATGGTTTTACTTTCTTCATCTGAAAATTGCCTGTTCATATCCTTTTACAATTTATCATCTGGAGAGTCCTTGAATTCTTATAAATTGGAATCAATTATCTATATGTTTTAGAAATGAGGCCTTTATCAGAACCCTTGAATATAATTTTTTCTGTGTATTGCTTCCCTTCTAATCTTCTCTGCATTGATTTTGTTTGTACAAAAGCTTTTTAATTTAATATAATCAAAATTATCTATTTTGTATTCAATAATGAACTCTAGCTCTTTGTTGGTCACAAATTCCTGTCTTCTCCACAGATTTGAGAAGTAAACTGTTTTATATTTTAATTTCCTTATAATATCAGCCTTTATGTTTGAATCATGACCCCATTTCAACCTAATCTTGGTATAAGGTGTTAGCTATGGGTTAATTCTTAGTTTCTACCATACTAATTTCCAAGTTTTCTAGCAGTTTTTGACAATAGTGAGTTCTTATCACAAAAGCTGGGGTCTTTGAATTTACATTAGATTACTATAGTTGTTGACTATTTGTCCTGTGAATTTAATCTATTCCACTGATCAACTACTCTGTTTCTTAGTCAGTACCAAATGGTTTTGATGACCACTGCTTTATAATATAGTTTTAGGTCTGGTACAGCCAGGCCACCTTCATTTGCACTTTTTAAAATTTTTTTTCATTTTTTTTTTTTTTTTTTTACTTTTTTTCATTAATTTCTTTGAAATTCTTGACATTTTGTTTTTTCCAGATGGATTTTGTTATTATTTTTTTTCTAGCTCTGTGAAGTAATTTGGTGGAAGTTTGTTGCTATGACACTGAATAACTAGATTAATTTAGGTAATATTTTGATTTTTATTATATTTGCTAGGCCTACTCATGAGTACTTTGATATATTCCAAAGAGATTAGATCCGTCAGTGATTATGTGGAAAGTGTTTTGTAATTGTGTTCATATAGTTCCTGAATTTGCCTTGGAAGATAGACTCCCAAATATTTTATATTATAGACAGTTATTTTAAATTGAATTTCTTTTTGTATCTTCTGTTGCTAGACTTTGTTGGTAATATATAAAACGCCGATGATTTATGTGGATTTATTTTGTATCTTGCAACTTTACTGAAATTGCAAATTTTTGTTAGTAGTTTTTTTTTTTTAGTTGATTCTCTATGATTTTCTAAGTATACCATCATATTATTTATAAAAAGTGAAAATTTGGTTTCTTCATTACCTACTTTAATTCCATTAATCTTTTTCTTATTGCCAAATCTAACATTTCTAATACAATATTGAATAGTAATGACGATAGTGGAGAAACTTGTTTTAATCCTTATCTTATTGGGAATGGTTTTAGTTTATCCTTATTACTTCTGATGCTTGCAGATGGCTTTAAATAGATGCTATTCAGCATTTTTAGAAAAACTCCATTTATTCCTATACTCTCTAGTGTTTTTTAATAAGAATGGGTGCTAGATTTTGTCAAATGCTTTTTTCTGTATCTATTGAGATAATCACATATTTTTGTTGTTGTTGTTGGTTTGGTTATTTATATAGTCAATTATGCTAATAAGTTTCCTAATATTTGAACCAATCTTGTATTCATGGTATAACTCCTACTTGGTCATATTGCATTATCCTGGGGGATAACTTTTTATAATCTCTTTGCTAATATTTCATTTAGGATTTTTGTATCAATATTCATTAGGAAAATTGATCTATAATTTTCTTTCTCTGTTTTTACCCTACCTGGTTTAGTATCAGAACCATGTCTGTTTCATAAAAAGAATTTGGTAGGATTTCTTATTTCCCTATTTTTCCAAAGAATTTACATAATATTGGAATCAATTGTTTTTAAATGTTTCATATAACTCACATGTAGCCATCTGGTGCTGGAGATTTTTTCTTAGGGAGTTGATTAATAGCTTGGTCAATTTATTTTTTCTAAAATAAGAATATTTAAGTAATATATTTCCTTCTCTGTTAATCTTTACTCCATATATATATATATATATATATATATATATATATATATATATATATATGCCCCTCCCTCCCCCATCTTTATTTTAATAAGATCTATTGTTACTTTTATTTTATCTGAGATCAGAATTGCTACTCCTACTTTTTTATTTTTACTTCAGCTAAAGCATTATAAATTCTACTATAGCCTCAGATACAGTTTGCAAGAGATGCAGGTATTATTTCCCTATATAGGGATGTAAATAGTTTAATATATATATATATATATATATATATATATATATATATATATATATATATATATACATATATATGTATTCCCCCTTGTATATCTTTCTTTTGATTCCTATGTTGGTAGATTAAGTTTTCTGTTTGGTTCTGTTTTTTTCAATAGAAATGATTGAAATTCTCTTGCTTCATTGAAGTTCCATCTCCTCCCCTGAAAAAAATGATGCTGAATTTTGCTGGGTAGCTAATTCTTGGTTGTATACCCAGGTCTTTTGCCTTCTAGAATATGGTATTCCAGGCATCCCCCTTCCCCCCCTACACACACACACACACACACACACACACACACACAAAATCTTGTATTGTAGAAGTTGTGAGATCCTGAGAAATCCTCACTTTTGCTCCTTGATATTTGAATTGTTTGTTTTTATCTGGAAGCTTGCAGTATTTTAACTTAAGATTATGATTTTGAAATTTTACACCAATGTTTCTTAGGGTTTTCTTTGTGGGATCTCTTTCCAGAGGTGATCTATGGATTCTTTATTGATTATTTCCCTCTTTGTTTCTAGAATTTGGGTAGTGTTTTCTTAATGACCTCTTGTAGAATGCTATCCAGGCTTTTTTTTTTTTGGTCATGACCTTCAGATAGACCAAGAATTTTTAAATTGTCTCTTCTAGATCTATTTTCTACATTGGCTGCTTTGCTAATGAAGTATTTTCCATTTTCTTCCATTTTTCATCTTTTTAGTTTGTTTGAATGATTCTTGCTATTTCACAAAGTCATTAAGTTTCCTTTTGTCTGTTCTAGTTTTTAATATCTGATTTTCTTCAGTTAGCTTTTCTAAGTCTTTTCTCATTTGGTTTATTCTACTATTTAAGGAGTTGTTTTCTTCAGACAATTTTTTCCCCTTCTTTTTCCAAACTGTTGACTCTCTCATGCATACCTCTCATTTCTTTACTCATTTTTTCTTCTATACCTCTTTTTTTTTTTTTTTTGCCTTTTAAAATCTTTTATGAACACTTTCAAGAACTTCTTGGTTTGAGACTAATTTATCTCACTTTTTGAGATTTCTTCTGTAGACATTCTATCTCAGTCTGAATTTCTGTTTTGGTCTGCCCTGTCACTACAGTAGTTCTTTTATGGTCAAGGTCCTTTTCTGTTTCTTGCTCATTTTCTTTTGTTTTCTTTTGGTATTTCCTCTTTTTTTTTTTTTTTTTTTTTTTTTTTTTTACTTTTATGTTGAGCTCTGCTCTGGGTTTGTAGAGGGAGCTGTCCCGTTTCCTGTGCAACTCTGAGCCTAGGCTTTGAACACAGCACCTCCTTGTGTTTGTAGAGTGTAGCTTTGCCTGTTCTGTTCAGCAAACAGTCTGGTTTCCCATAGTTTTGAATTCTGAGCTGGGACTAAAAGCTATACTCCTGTTGTGCTTCTCTACTGAGCCAGGATTGGCAATATTAGTTGCTGATTTGCTCTGATAAAGACCTCACTTTCCCAGAATCTATCTGACACCTTTTCACCTCAGTGAAAATGACCTCTCTTGAAGCTTTTCCTGTCTATCTTGAGCTGGAGAATGGTTTCATTCCATCAGACTCTGTTCAAAGATTGAGTTTCATGGGGTTTTCAAGGGAAACTTTTTTTCTTTCATTTTGTTTAATTCTTGCTATAGGGTCATTAGCTTCCACTTGTTCTGTCTTAATTTTTAAGGAATTATTTTCTTCAATTAGCTTTTATACCCCCTCTCCTCCCAATTTGGCCAATTCTACTTTTAACAGAGTTGTTTTCTTCAATAGATTCCATTTCATTTCCCCTATTTGGTGGATTCTATTTTTAAGAGGTCATTTTCTTTAATTAGTTTTTGTGCTTCCTTTCCAAAGTTGTTTACTCTCTTCCCTTTTACAATTTTCTTGCAACACTCTCATATATTTTCCCAATTTTTTTTTTTTTTAATTTCTCTTACTTGATTTTTTAAATCCTTTTTGAACTCTTTCAAGTGGATTTTTTTGGGCTCAAGGCCAATTCATATTTCCCTTTGAGGCTTTGTATGTAGATATTATTGTCCTTTCTTAGTTTATGTTTTCATTTTTCCTTTTGCCATAGGCTTTTTTTTTTTTTTTTTTTTTCCTATGGCTAGGTCTCTATTTTTGTTTTATTGATCATTTTAAACAGTTAAGCTTGGCTCCTGGGATTCAGGGTGCATTGTTCCAAGCCTCTTGCACTAGAGACCAGGGATCTAGTCACTGGTTTTCTGAGCTTAAATCTCTAATGCTCTGAGTTGGCTTGCCTACTGCAGTGGAGTGACCCAGTCTAGTTGTGATTGATGTGCCCTGGGTCTTGGGATTGGAAGGTTGCCAACTGCACATAGGCTTGAGGCTTCACACTTGGTCTTCTGTGTCACTGGCATGTATGAGCCAGGATCATGGATCCTTGGTTGCCAATCTATGCTAAGAGCTTCTTTCTGGCTTTTCTGGACACTGCCGCTGGGCTGCTCTCATCTTTTACCCAGTGAAAGACTCTCCCAAAAGTTGTTCCAAGTGATTTTGGTTGGAAAACTGTTTCACTCAGTCTTTTTGTGAATTCTGATACTCTGAAATTCTTTTAGTGGCTTAATTTAATGTTGTGTCCAAGGGTAACTAGGGAAAACTTAGACATCTTCTAGGCTTTTCTTCATTATCTTGATTCTGTCTCACTAAAAACAACAACAAAAAAAAAAATTCTCTGCTCCTTCTGTGCTATGATAGATGTTGATTTCTTGACAGATTAAAATTGAAATCAGATGAATTTTACAACTAAGGCTCAAATGATAAATGTCTTACTAACATTCTAAACAAAATTAAATAGTAAAGTATGTGTTTTAAATTAGTATGTCTATCATTTTCTTTTTTAAACTAACAATAATTTTAGGGATTCTTAAGAACACTGCTACTTAAAGCCAAGTTAAAATAGTTTGTCTCTCCTTCCTTGAGTGGCTCTTCCCAAAGCTCACTTCAAGAAATACATTTCATTACCTTTCATAAAATATTTACCACCTTACAAATGTGAGTTCCTAATTATTCCTAGCAAGTCTAAAACATTATGAGTGTCATTTTTGTACATTCTCTTTAGGATTCAAAGTAGATACTATTGTCCTAGTCATTAATTTTCTGAGTTTAGTCCCCTTAGTTTTGTCCAGGTTGCTCTAGTCTTTCTAAATAAAGTTTTATATATATATATATATATATATATATATATATATATATATATATATCTTCTAATAGTGATTCTCTCATGGATGAAAAATATCATATCTTCTTTGTATCTTTGATTGTTCTTATTTATTATTTATAGAGCTCCACAAATGTATTAAAAGAAAAGCTTACCAAATGAGTGGCACTATAGAAAGTAGTGAGAAAGGGTATTTCTTTCATTCAGTGCATTCAGTCTGCCTAGAAATCAAATGGACAAAACACTGACTAAGTCTCTTTTCTCTAGGAATTCACATTTCAGAACTGCTATTAAATTTATCACTGTTTAACACGAAACCCTTTTCTAATACTTTCAAGTGCACTAGATTACCTTATTGAGTTGATTGTTGACTCATTAAGGATAGAGTTACCTAGCTTGTTAGCTCCTTATAGACAGTGTCTATTTTTTTTTCCCTTTTGTTTCTGATTAGTCATTTTATTGCTATAAACTACTTCTGGTATGTGAACTATTTCTAGTAATTCTCTACAGTAAATCTTAATCTTTGAAAGTTGCCTGAAACACTGAACAATTATATGACTTGCTCATGATCTCAAATATGATTTCAAGACAGAACTTGAATCCAAGATCAGACCACAGTCCACTCTGAGACAGGAGCAGAAAGTACTGATGAAGTATGAGTACAGAACTGATGTGATCTTGCAGGATAATGAGATTCCTATAGGCACATTAGAGAAGTCCAAAGAGAAGTCCCTATCTGAGTGGGAAAAAAATCTTTAATATGAATTCACATCATTTATTTCTGTATTGTGATTTAAAAAAATAAGGTGAAAATGTTTACTCACATGAATAAGTAGTATTTATTCTGAAAGTTTTCTGAAACTCTTCTAAACTACTGACAAGAATGATCACCAATTCATTTGAAAATCTCACAGGTAAAAATGAATGTTGGTGGAACAATGCATTGATCCAACCATTCTGGAAAAAATATTTGGAACTATATCCAAAGGATTATAAAATGGTACACATCTTTTGATCTAGCCATATTCCAAAAATCTAGTCTATATCCCAATGACATAAAAATATGAAAGAACATATTTGTATAAAAATATATTTATAGCGGTTCTTTTGATAGTGGTTAAGAATTCAAAAATAACTATTCCTTCAAAGATGATTCTGTCCCACCCTGCCTATCATGGCTAAATAAGCTATGAGATATGGTTTGATGGATATCCTTGTGCTATAAGAAATGATAAGGAGAATGATATCAGAAACACTTGGAACAATTTTCATGAACTGATTTAAGGTGTAGTAAACAGAATTAGGACAACATTATATATTGTAATAGCAATATTGTATGATGAAGAATAAGTGATTTAGCTTCTCTCAGCAATATAATGATTCAAGACAATCCCCCAAAAAACTAATGAATGAAACATACTATTTGCTTCTAGAGAAGTAATTGATATGTTTAAATACATACTGAAACCTTTTGTTTTTCACTTACTTTAATGTTTTTTTTTTCCTTTTATTAGAAATCTTTTACACAAAATGACTAATATGAAAAATTTTACCACTGTACATATATATCTATGTTTGAATATTTACCATCTTGGTATGAAAAGAGAGAGAGAGAAAGGAAAGGATAAGATTTGGGGCTCAAAACTTTAAAAAAAAAGTTAAATTATTTTTAATATGTAATTGAGGGAAAATAAAATATAGATTAAAAAAAGACAATCCAGCAGGTAAAAAAAAAAATAACACAATCTCCCAAAAGTTTACCAAAGGGAATTGCAAGGTGATTGATACCTGTTGGAAAAAAAAAGAAACTATAGATATAAAGAGAAATGATATGGTTTGCTCATAGTCCCATAGAATTCATTAAAGAAATATTTATTAAATAACTATTGCAAAATACTGTTCTAGATGTACTTTTAACATATCTTCTTTAGTTTCTCTACCCAGAATTTTCAGGAAATATGGAGGCAACTTGATGACAAAGTGGATAGAGCTTTGGGCCAGTAAGCAAGAATACCTGAGCTCATATCCAGCCTTAAACAATAACTAGCTATATGATTTTGTACAAATCCCTTTATTTTGGTTTCTTCAACTAAAAATAAAGTTAACAAATAATATCTACCTCCCAGGGTTGTTGTAAGCATCAAATAAAATAATATTTGTAAAGCATTTAGCCAGATACTTAACACAAAATAGGTACCATGTGAATGTTAATTGTTGTTTATTATTATTTGGGCATTATACCAAATAATTATAAATAATTATACCAATATTCCACATACCTCCCACTGAGAGTTTAATACCCAGAAGAGATCTTCAAGATTATCTGATCTGACTTTTCCATTTGACAGATTAAGGGACTGACATCTGGTTTCATTAATTATTTCTCAATTTGAAAAATTGTCATTTGAAGCAATGCTTAGCAGAACTACTTTTTTCTGCCTTAGAGAACAATTAAATATGAACAATGGAAAGCTTTACATTATTTCTTCAACTTTAAAAAAATTTGGATTTTAAGAGCATGAATAGTCTGAGAAATATAATGTTGCAATCCTTCTTTGCCTCAGCAGATGATATTATTCTTTTCTTTTTTGCAAATTATTTCAATGATTTCTAATAGCCTTATATTTATTGCAACTCTCAGGCATTTCTTAAACTGCACATATACCTATGTATGTAAATATATATAACTTTTTTATTCTTTTCAAATATATAATAAAGTTATTGTGTAACTTTCTTCTCCTTTTTTTGTCACACCTCAGTTCTGTTCTAGAAATGGCTATCATTAGACACAAATATGTATTTGTGTGTATGTGTGTATACAAAACCATTTTATACATACTTCTATTTATCAGTTCTTTCTCTAAATGCAGAGAACATCTTTCTTCACATGTGTTCTGAAAGTAGTTTATTTATAATAGCCAAAATGATTTATTCACTTAAAATTGTTCTTTAAAATTATTGCTGTTAACAAGATTATGTGATAACCAATTTTTATAGATGTGGCTCTTTTCAACAATTAGGTGATTCAAGCCAATTCCAATAGACTTGTGATGGAGAGAGCCATCTATATCCCAAGAGAGAACTGTGGAGACAGAGTGTAGATCACAGCATAGTGTTTTCACCTTCTGTTATTGTTTGTTTGCTTGTTTTTTCTTTCTCATTTTTTTCCTTTTTGTTCTGATTTTTCTTGTGTATCATGATAAATATGAAAATATGTTTGGGAAAAATATAAATATTGCTGTTACTGTATCCATTGCTCTCTTGGTTATGCACATTTTCTTTTTCATTATTTCATGCTAGTTTAGTTATGTTTTTTCCTAAAAACACATGTATCATTACTTCTTATAGAAATTTTATTTCATAAAAATCATGTACTAGTACTTATTAGCCATTCCCTATTTGATGGGCATCTTTGCAATTTCAACCACAAAGAGAGCTGCTATAAACATTTTAGAAGATATAGATTTTTTTTTGTCCTTTTCCCCTAATCATCTTGGGGAAAAGACTTAGTAGTGATATTATTAGGACAAAAGGTATATGCAGTTTAACAACTTTGGGGGCATAATTCTAGATTGTATATCAAAATACAATCATTAGTGAATTAATGTTCCAGTTATTTTTTTTTTTTATATCATCCCCAAAATTTCCACTTTAATCATTGTAGTCAATCTGGTGGCTATAAAATGATAGTTCAAAGTTGTTTTTATTTGTATTTCTCTAATCAATAATTATTTAAAGTGTTTTTTATGTCTAAAATTTGTTTTTATTTCTCCATTGGAAAATGACTTGTATTCATGTATATTTGACAAAGTTTTTGAATAGATTGCTGTATCTGGAGTACCTGAGTTCAAATCCTGCCAGACACTTACTAACTGTGACCCAAGTCACTTAATCTCTATTTTCTTCAATTTCTTCATCTGCAAAATGAGAACCTTGGAGAAAGAAGTAGCCAATACTCCAGTGTCTTTGCCAAGAAAACCTTATTAATAGGGTCAGAAGGATTCCAACATGATTTACAGCAAAAACAAATGGACTCATATAGTGTACTCAGAGCTTGACTTCCAAGACAATTTAATTCCATCCATTATTTTAAACAAGAGAAAACTCAGACCTAGAGAGGTTAGAGTACTTTGCCCAAAGTAATTCATGCAATTAAGTAAAATAAGATTAAGCCTCATATTCTCAGACTCTGAATCCTACATTGTTTCAAATGTACTATATTGGATCTCAACTGATAAAATACAAAGAAGCATATAATGATCTATTCTCAGAAGCAGGTCATGGTAGTGAACTATTGGGATTTTACGTTCTACATACCTAATGTGAGGAAATGGGAATGGCTCTTACATAAATGAATGTGAAAAATACCTTGGCATCTTAACCAATGAAACCCAGAAGAAATATATACTGAAGGAAGCACAACTGTGAAGCCATTCGTTCAGCAATTATTTTTAAGATCTTTCAAATGGGGAAAGATTCCAGAAGAAAGGATTATATTAATAGATAGTGTTTTTTTAAAGAAAAAGAGAGAAAAGGGAAGGAAAGAAGAAGAAAGGAAGGAAGGAATGAAGGAAGGAAGAAAGGAAGGGAGGGAGGAAAGAAATAAAGAAAGAATAAAAGAAGAAAGAAATCTATTCACTTTTATCTCTCCATATGTGTATTCTTGCATGTATAGAAAATTATAATGAGAATGGGAAATACAGATATGGAGGGTATACGCAATGAAAGCACAATGTATGAATGGGAGACAATTTTTTAGATAATATTCCATAATATTTTTTTATGGTCATACAATTGACTGTGAGTTCCTGCTGTGTTTATTGCTTATGATTTAAGAAAACTTTTGATTTGGTAAAACAAAATAAAGCCATAAAATTTCTCCTTTAAAAGATTTTCTCTTACCCATATTTTAAAGTGATACAAAACTTTATGACAGATGTGACTAAGAAAATAAAATTATTCACAAGTCTGTTTAGTATTTATATTGAGCTAAGTACCAGATAGATAAGAATTCATTACTACTACTACTACTGCTACCTCCACCACCACATCTACTACTTCTACTGCTATTACTACTACTACTACTACTACTACTACTACTACTGTTACTAATACATCACCTTTCTGCTGCTGCTGCTGCTACTGGAACAGATTGACTACCATTATATATTGTAATCTTAAAAACAATAAAAAATGGCATCTTGAAATTTATATTAGGCAAATTAAAGATGGAATTAAGTGTCTACTAAAATCTGAAAAGAGAAAAAATGAAGAACCTGGCATCATTGAAAATATTTAATTAATGCAAACTCAGAAATTATGCTTTTAAATTTTAAATTATATATATGTAGTCTTCACATTATATATATATATATATTATATATATATATATATATATATATATATATATATATACATATGTACATAATCTATAAACAACCTTGACCTTATAGTTAAAAAATTTAAAAATATATTGGTGTTCTCAGACTGGAATTCTGAAATGCTCTTTTCTGATTTTGATGTCATGAATTAAAAAATCAGCAATTCTACAAAAATCAAGCCTAGTTATATGCATATTAGAAAATATGAATGCCATATTCCCAGAGGCAATAATAAATAAAGGAACTTTTATGAAGCACTTAATATGTGACAGGAAATATGCTCAGTTTCATATACAAAAAACAAGTAAAACAGTCCTTGCCCTCAAGAACTTTCTAATGAGGAAAGACAACACTATAATTGGACTTGAAAAGTAGTAGTGAATATTGCTGAAGGTACTCACTATAAGGCACAGAAGAATTCAGGTCATTGGCTTCCTTGCACTGAGTTCCTTTGGTTTTGTAAGGCATTTTTGTTTGTATGAGGTAATTGGGGTTAAGTAACTTTCCCAGAGTCACCCAACTAGTGTTAAATGCCTTCCTGACTCCAGGACTGGTACTCTATCCACTGCACCATCTAGTTGCCCCCTGCATTCTGTTCCTTACACAGATATGGCCTCCTTTTCTTTGAGACCATAATCACTCCTCTCCTATGCAGAACTGAAAACTAGGACTGGAAAATGGATGATGTAGTTGCCTAAGGATACCCAATTCTACTCCTAGTACAAGCATAGAGATCCCTTGGAATCTCTTTCTGACCAAGATTTTAGCCCCTTTATAATTGCTGGACACTCCTACAGCCACTGACCCTGTTTTGACTTCAAGGCCCACAGCCATGTTGCCTCTATGATTCTTCATTCTCAGGCAGCTCCTAATCTTGTGTCTCCAGACCTCCTTTATATCTTCTTAAACTTGGTCTGGACTGAAGAAAGGAGACATTGTGACTTTTTGTTACTTTTTCCATTCAGAATTCAATTTACTATGCTTTATAAGGTTCTTTAGAGAGATATATTAGGAGAACTTGGCAAAAATGCTCATTTTACTCCACTATCTTATCTTTACCTCTGCTATCTGAATTTGATACCTTTGATTTATCTAATTATAAGAAGCTCCAAAAATTTTAAAAAAAGTTATAACAGGAAAGCTTCTGCATCACTATGACAATAAATGAGACAATAATTATTTTTAAGGAAAGAAACTAAAATTCTAATTCCCCTATAAACTGGTGGAGCTAATATATAACTACATATATACATATGTGTCTATACACTCACATATATTTACTGGATAAAGAATTTTATGGTAGTATATCAGTTATTAGCAAGATATTTTTATTTGCTTTCTCTCAAAAGTAAATCTAATTCCATGGAACAGATGGTATCTTATATCTGTTAACAAAAGATGAGAATACTATTGACCTAACCTAATACAGGCTAATTATGTACTTAAGTAATGGGTAAAATGTATTAACAGCTTACATCCCTTTAAAATTCCATAAACATTTGAAAGAAAAGTATATATTGACTTAAGAGCAAATAGCATATGCTAAAGAGTCCTAGGAGGATGTTTAAAAAATATTTATTTGAAAATTAGTGAACAAGATGAATAAAAGTGCATTAGCAATGTGTATTTTTGCTGATTTTTGGAACAAAACCTTTGACTCAGTTCTGTACTTAAGGGTTATTCATGTACAACAATTATATAGTATAAACCAAAGTACAGTGAGAATTATAAAATATTTTATGTCAACATGGAAAGTTGTTGTTTATATGAAACATAATAACTATATAATAATCTCAAGGGTAATACATATGAAATTAAATCTATAAAGAGTGTTCAGTGGCATAAAATATATCAAAGCAAAATTATGTAAGAATCTATTATTCAATAAGCACAGTAGGTCTAGGTGCTAAGCTAAAGATTCATTTGTTGATAAAATTACTGGGAAAATTAAACAATAGTGTGAAACAAATTAGATTTAAATCAACACTATATACCTTATAATAAAGCTTCCAATGTTTATGAAACATAAAGTATACAAATTAAAGAAATAAAAGTGGTGGGGGAAATCTAACTTCTCAATGAGAAAAGGTCATAAGCAAATAAAAATAAAATGGATAATGTCGATTACATAAAATTTCAACATTTTTTCACAAACAATTTCATGGTGTTGATTAAAAGGGAAACAGTTAACTGAGGGGAAAAAAACTGCATTGCAAATTTCTCTAAAGGTCTCATTTCTAAGATTTTTAACTTATGCAAATTTATAAGAAAAAGCCATACCCCAACTGATAAATGATGTAAAGGTATGAACTGGCAGTTCTAGAGAGATTAAAATCAAGGCTATCTATTATCATATGGGAAAAATTCCAAATAATTAATAGTTAAATAAATACAAATGAAAACAATTCAGAAATCCTACTCATATCCTTATATTATAAAAAATTATAAAAAAGAAAAGTGATAAATTTTAGAGGAACTATGGGGAGAAAGATAAACGTATGTGTAGTGCATCTATATGTGATTATATAACCATTATGGAAAACAATTGGAATCACAAACAAAATATCATTAAATATATATCCCTCAACCAATTAAATGCTAATACAACTATGTTTATTTTATTTCTGTCTGTCTCTCTCTTTTAAAATGAAATATATGGGGGCAGCTAGGTGATGCAGTGTATAGAGCATCAGCCCTGAAGTCAGGAGGACCTGAGTTCAAATCTGGTCTCAGACACTTAATATTTCCTAGCTGTGTGACCTTGGGGAAGTCACTTAACCTCAATTGCCTCAGGGGCAATATATATTTATATGAGATTCTCTGTGGGGAGGGGAAGGAGCGATACTCTGAAAAGCCTTGGGTTGGAGGTTAAATGTTTGGAATAACCAGAGATTTAGCAAGTTAATTAGAGGAGTATGAAAATCTTGCTACTAAGTAGAGCAAATCCAGATTATTTAACATAATTTTTAATGTTCCCCATTAACACAATTTTGTGATTTCCTACTAGTTCCAGTCAGAGACAATGATTAAGAGTTGATAATAGGAGGTTGATAGCGGGGGAAGTAATCTTGGGTAGATTTTGGCCTGGTACCATTATGGATAGGACTAAAAACCATGATAAATGTGTTTAGAGTTGAATTAGCTTACTACAGTTTCAAGATAAAGAAGCAAAAACCAAGAAAACAGTATATTCCATGGTAATGACAATATAAATGAAATTACTAACAAAAATTGAATATTGAGAAGTTAGCATGGACAAACGTACAGGAATACATATTAAAAGACATTCCTACTTTTCTGTAGAAGTAGTAGAACAATGGAACTCTATTTAATGTTAGATTTTATATTATTAGTTTTGTTCAACATTTAAAATTTTTCTACCCTTTATTATGGTGTATGGCCCTCTCAGAAATGGTAGAGGAAGAATCAAGTGGGCAATTTAGATGATAACAAAATAAGAGATATCAAATTTTTATTTAAAATGCATGAGTGTTTAATAAATATCATGACAAATTATAGGCAAAGAGAGAGTAGGAATCAGAGAATAAGTAGGAAATGAGTGAAGTTTTTAAAATATCTTCATATACATACAAAATGTGATCATTAGATTCCTCACCTTGGAGGAGATTGATTTCACTACAGAGGGTTTCCTCTTTTATTAATGTTTTAGTCATTCTAATGTTTTTCATTTTCTGATGGTTTAATTCAACATTGGAGATTGTATTTGGACATCTATAGTAAACAGACCTATTTCAGACCATGCTACAACTTTATTCTTTGTTTAAGGACTCTGGGTATCCATGGTTCACTCTTCAAAGTTTTCAAAGTATTGTATATATGTTATCTACTAGCATCCTCACTACAATCCCAAGATGCAGATATTGTTGCCATCTTTATTTTATTGATGAATAAATTGAGGCTCAGACATGTCAAATAGTTTGCCCAGATTCAAATAGCAAATAATTGTTACAGGCATAATTTGAACCCAGGTCTTCCTAAGTTTAAGTGTAGCATTCTATCTAGGGATCCTCTACTTCCTTTCAAATAAAGTTATTTTGGTCTTATCTTAATTTATTATGGAAATTCAATTTCAGGAGAAAATTAAGCACAAAAGGAGTCATGTAACTTAATTGATTCATGATTTCAGAGAATCATCTAAGAGCCATAAAATTAGCTGTAGTTCTCAATATATATAACCTTCTCTATCCATATATTCCTTATACAACTATCTCTTTTCCTTGTTTTTGACAGTCCTGATATTAAAAACTGTATGAATTCCTTGGGATTTTTTTAATGATTACTTACATTTTGTTATTCAATATGGCTTTTTATATTAGCTTGCAGCTAAAATTTCAGCTATTAAAGTGAATGGGAATAAATATTCCTATGTCCACTGATTTATTTGTAGATATTTGTATATATGTACTTCTTCAGATAGGGAATACACTATGCATACATATAGAGTGCAGTTATACATAAAATGCAAATTTATCTGCCTTGTTGATTTCATGAGTTAGAGATGACTAAATAACTCAAAGTGATGAAACAGTTTTATAATACAAGAACAGTAGAGATGTGTTTTGCCAGGAGCATTGGGTAAAAAACATCTCAAAGAGAAGGTTGCTCAATCCTAAGGTACAGAAGAATCTACTACTTATTTACCAATTCCTTTTAAATTTTTATATTTGTTTAGCTCAAAGGCTTCTGATTTGTGAAGCCATAAAGTATACATCCACACTTTTTGAGTATGTAGGTTTACACAAGTGTCTATGTGAATCTATTACTTAGAACAGATGCATATAAAGTAATAATTAATAAGTATTTTGTTTACCATAAATTAAAGCTACATATCTTATTTATTTGTAGTCACAGAAATTTTTCTCTCCAGTTTCACAGATGTAGTGCAAGACACTAATAAAAAACACACAAATAACAGATAAATTTCTTCCATATTGAAAGCTTTGAGATTTATTATGATCTCTTATTCCAAGATCTATTGGGGGTTGTATAATCTAAAATATAAAATTTGTTTGTGGTAAATAAAATGTGGATAAAATTACCATTACTTACACATGTAATTACACATGCTGCATCAAATTTGAATATGTCATGTTATACATGTACAATCAAATATATATGTATATTGTATCCATAATACATATAGACATCTTTGAATTGTGTAAATATATTCATTCATATGTATATATATTTAAAATATCCAGGGTATATTTTATATGAAAGCCATGTGATTGGCATTAACAGAAAGCCTTGTTTTTTAAAAGAAAACTCCTACGCAACCCTGGGTATATGCCAGACTAAATTCAAAGCCCAGGCCTAGCTATTTTTACCTTCTTTTAGAGCTAAAAGAAAGTATAATTTCTTATCTTCATCCAATATATAAAGAGTCAATGATAACTTTTTAAATACTGTGACCATAAATTGGAGATTTATTACTATCTGCAATGCAACAGATATAAAGAGAACAAAAATAACATCATTGTTACTTTATTCTGGTTGATTACAATTTTAAAAAATTCAAATAAATGAAACCCTAAAATACCTTAGCTTTTAGGTTACATATTCAGTCTAAAGTAGGCCGCTTTTCCACTAATCTCCTCACTCTCAACAGCCCAGGCTTCCTAAAAGCCTAAGTATAAGTCAAACATTGTGGTGGCAGTGGCCACTCCTGCAGATTGATCATTTGGTTGCCATATGCTGGAGGTTTCTGTCAGGAATATGCTGCTCACTTTTCTAATTATCATAATCTATCTAACTATCATTATCATTATGACAATGAGAGGGGCCAGTACTGCAAGTCTGACCTAGCTTCATCAAAAAAACTCCACTCTGTATATGAATTGAGAAGGATGGATTTCTGAAGAACTTTTGTGATCTATCTATAAGGTCTCCATAGTCCCAATTTTTGTAAGGCTCTAAAGATAGTTTCTAATAAGCTATTCTTATAAGAGTCACCCTTAGTCACAAAGCACCATAAGAGAGCATGTCTATTAATAATTTCACTGGGAATTTAATATTTTAAATGGGATAAACATTGCAGAATATATTTTAACTTTGTTTTCAAGAAATCAAATTCTGTAAAATCCCATCCAGTTCTAAATTCTATTCTGATCCTATATTATCAATTTAAATTTTACTGGACTTACTAGTTAAATATATTTAAAGAAAAAATCTAGTTTGGTTGTTGTTCAAGCATTTCAGTCTTGTCTGACTCTTTGTGCTCTCACTTGGAGTTTTTTGACGAAGATGCTGGAGTACCTTGTAATTTTCTTCCCTTGTTTATTTTATAGATAAGAAAACTGAGTAAAATGGAGTTAAGTGGCTTGCATAGGGTCACATAGCTAGTAACTATCTGAGATGGTTAGTGACCCCACGTCAGGAACTCTAGCTGTTCCTATGCCTTTACTTTGCATCATAGAGTTTATTTCTTTGGAAGAATTCACTTTGTTTCCACCTTACTTACACAGCATCACACTGTTCATTTAGGCATATTTGGAGAAGGATTTTTTGAGTAATAGAGTGTCAAATATGAAAATGTATATAAATTGTTTTGCAAACCTTTAAGGTCCAGTAATTTTTCCTTGTTTGTTTTGGGGAAATTCCTTAGATAATAAAATTCTATATATTTTTATAGTTTATGCTTCAAAAATTATAGTTTTTACTTGAAATGTAGTAAACATCAACTTGGATATTTATATTTTATTAGTTTGCTTTTAATTTCATAAACCTGAAAACTTTATAAAGGATTTAAAAAAAAACATTAACATTTGATAGCTTCCATTGCTTCATATGATAAATACATATTTTACTGGGTCATAATTAAATCATTTACTTTTAAATTTAGGTATAATCCTAAAATTTATATTGTAATGACAGTGCCATGGGTGGTGGTGGTGTTTTTTTTTTTTTTTTAATGCTGAAAAAAGTTCATTTTTCAATTTTTTTTCATTTATGTTCAACTTTTCCTTACCCTGTTTGGGAATTTCTTGGCAAAAATATTGGAGTGATTTGCCTTTTCCTTCACAATTTTACAGATGAGAAAACTGAGGCCAACAGGATTAAGTGACATGCCCAGGATAACACAGTTACTACTTGTCTAAGGTTGAATTTCAATTCAGAAAAATGAGTCTTCCTGTTTTGAGGTGGAACACTCTATCCATTGTGTCACCTCCCTGCCCAAACGTCATTGTGGGGTTATTTTTATCAAACAATTTTGTACATGTCTTTTACTCATTATGAGGTTCATCACTTTATCTTCTATTGTTACTTACTATTCCAAAGCCTTCGGGATATAATAAATATAGTATCCACTTATATACTTTAGGAGCTGTTGTTCATTCTTCTGATTTTATTTTTTGAAAAGGAAGAAAATATGTATTCCTTTGAAAATTTTAATTTTCCCAATTACATGTAAAAATAACTTTTTTTGTTAAGTATAACAAAGTTATTTTTACATGTATGTTACATTTATTTACAGTTACTTTACATTTACAGTTATTTTACATTTTAACAATATGTCCTTTTGAATCATATTGGGAGAAAAAAAAATCAGAACAAAAGGGAAAAACCGTGAGAGAGAAGAAAAAGAAAAGAAAGTGAATATAGCATGTATTGATTTACATTTAGACGCCACAGTTTTCACTCTGGATGGCAATAGTGCTTTTCATACAAAGTTTATTGGGATTGCCTTATTTTATTGAACTGTTGAGAAGAACCAAATCTGTCATAGGTGATCTCCACACAATTTACTTTTATTATATACAATGTTTCCCAGATACTGTTTATTTCACTCAGCATCCGTTCATGTAAATCTTTTCTGGGCTTTCTGAAATTAGCTTGTTCATCTTTTTATAGAAAAATAACAATCCATTACTTTCATAAGCCATAGCTTATTTAGCCATCTCCCAAATGATGGGCATCTTCTCATTTTTCAATTCTTTGCCACCATAAAAATAACTGCTACAAATACATTTTGCACATGTGGGTCCTTCTTAATGATTTCCTTTATGATTTCCTTGGGATACAGGCCCAGTAATGGCATTGGTGGATCAAAGGCTATGAAGTTTGATAGCCCATAGTTCCAGATTGCTTTCCACAATGGTTGGATCATTTCACAACTTCACCACTAATGCATTTATGTACCAGTTTTCCCATATTCCCTCCATCAATTATCACTATCTTTTCCTGTCATCTAAGTCAATTTGAGAGGTATGAGGTAGAGATGTTTTAATTTGCATTTCTCTATCAACAACATTTAG
Source organism: Antechinus flavipes (assembly GCF_016432865.1). Taxonomy (NCBI): domain Eukaryota; kingdom Metazoa; phylum Chordata; class Mammalia; order Dasyuromorphia; family Dasyuridae; genus Antechinus; species Antechinus flavipes. Next base: position 295,048,658 of record NC_067400.1, on the reverse strand, counting down.
AACATTTTTATATGATTATAGATAGCTTTACTTTCATCATCTGACAGTTTTTTATATCCTTTGATCATTTATCACTTGAGGGATGATTTGTATTCTTACAAATTTTACATAATTCTTTGTATATTTTAGAAATGAAGCCTGTATGAGAAACATTGTAAATCCTTACCCCCACCAGCTTTCTGCTTCTCTTCAAATCTTGGTTGCATTGGTTTTGTTTGTGCTAACCCTTTTTAGTTTAATGTAGTTCAAGTGGTACATTTTGCATTTTGTAATGTTCTCTAGTTCTTTTGCCCTAATTTCTTCCCTTCTTCAAAGGTCTGATGGATAAACTATTCCTTGCTCTCCTAATTTTCTTAGTATAGTATATTTAATATATAGTATAGTATAGTATAACTCTTTACATCTAAATGATGTACCTTATTATTTTGACCTTATTTTGGTATGTGGTGTGAAATATGGGTATAGGCTGAGATTCTGCCATATTACTTTCCACATTCTCCAGAAATTTTTGTGAAATAGTTAAGTTCTTATCCTAGAAGCTGAAGTTTGGGGGTTTAGCTAATACTAGATTATGATAGTCATTGAGGAGTGTGTCATATGTATCTAACCTATTCCATTGATCTACCACTCTATTTCTTAGCCAGTAACATATGTTTTTGATAACTGCTCCTTTATAAAAGTTTTAGGTTTGATAGAAAATATGGACTCTTAAAGATTTTGCCACTTTCCTGCCATGAATATGTGAACACTTGTGAGAAACTGGAAATAAACTGGAGCAGTATTTGATTAGTAAAGTAGAATCATATATCTTTTATGGTTCGGTCCCTGATTTGTTGATTTTAAACTTAGACTTACCACCGCTCATTGAAGAGAGCTGATAAGTAAATTTTCTATTCATGTTTTATCCATGTAAAGTGGAGGTTGGGGCAGGCTGGAGACTAGACAATGAGCATCCCAGCCTTCTAGCATTCTTGGCATTTTGACTATTCTATTCTTTACATGGAGGTTGAGTAAATCTGTTTCCACAGAAGTTCAAGGGAGGACTTTGTTTTCTATTTTAGGATATTTGAAGTTTTGTTATGACTATTTCTTGCTCTTTTGATTTCTTTAACTATTTACTAGGATAGGGTTTTCATCTGTGTGCTGATTTGACAGGAGGGCACATACCAAAAAGTTGCATATGAGTAACCTGACTTCTTTCTTTTCTTAGTACATAATGAATTTCTATGGGCCTCCAAGTTGGGGAACATTTTTTGACTCTTTCTCAATGTATCTTGTCTTGTTGTTTGATACAGTTTTGCATAAGACTGTAACCTTGTGAGCTTTAAAAGATTTGTAGAGGGGGTCTGTTAGATAGTACAGTAGATAGAGTACTGCTTCTGGAATCAGGAGGACCTGAGTTCAAATGTGAGTCTCAGACACTAAGCATTTTTTAGCTGTGTGACCCTGGACCCAATTGCCTCATACCCTGCTCTGCCCACCCCTCCCCCACAAAAAAAGACTTGTAAAGTGAATCATTACAAGACCAGGAATTGTAGTACTTAATCAAAATCTGCTTGCCAATGGCTGAGCAAGAATGAAGTGATATGACAGCCTTGGGTAGGAGCCTTCAAGAGCCATGAGGTATTTCAGCCAAGGAACACTTTATCTAAAAGCAATGCTATGTTTCAAAGTGAATTTTGTATGGTGAATGTTTTGTAGCAACTACTTTAAATATGAACCACTCTGAAAAGGATGATCTAGCATTGTTTATTTGTTTGTTTGTTTGTTTTTATTCCTAGTGGGGTGAAGGAAGTATTTGTATTTCTGTTCTTTTTCTAGTTTTCAGAAAATATCTTCTTGTAGAAAGCTAATAAATGTGAATCAGAATTGGTGAATTGGGATGCTAATCAATTCATCAGTCAATGACACGGGGGGACTTCTAGTGACAGAAACATTGGAAGAGAGATATAAGCTCATAATATTAGGAAGAAACTCTACTGTCTTTCAGAAAAACTTGTAAGACCCTGAGAGGGAGATGAAACCAGCAGAGGTTTAGAAGACCTTGTTTTTTTGTTTATTCTAAACAAGCTTCAAAATAGTTGAGTTTATTGTATAAAGGGAGCATGACTAGCTAGTTTATGTTAGTTGGGAGACTAAATCTAGTCACTTAATATTATAATTAGGTTACAATATCATTTCAAAGGAATTTTTTTTCAAACTCAAAATACTTTAGTTGTTGAATACAAGTAGGTACCAGATCTGTGATTGCAATGATATAAGGAACTTTCTGCTAAGGAAATTATATTTTTAAGGAGTTGATTAGAACACTGAGAAGTTAAGTGAATTACTTCTATAATGTGTATTTTCTCAATTCTAACTTTATCAGGATAATGTGAGGACTGCTTCAATATGTAGCATGAAGGTATCATTATGTGGCTAGAAGTGAAGCAAATCAAAGTTTTCTTTTGAAAACATCCGCAGGAACACCTGCAAATAGGTATCTTGTACATTTGTCCCAATATTCTATATATACATTATATCTATATCTATATGTGTGTACATATATGTGTATGTACATATATATAATTAACATGCATTTGTGTATGTATGTCAAGAGAAACATAGTAGAATATTCTACGAATTTTGTATTATTCTGAATTTCTATCAGTAGACTGCTTCCCATTCCTAGCACTGGCAATGATTTGTAGAAAGTATTAAAGCTGTTTTATTAAATAAATAGCATCTAGTAGGGAGAATATTAAATATTTGTTGTTGTTTTTTAAAATATTTTTTATTAGTTACACAAAGAATTTAGCTATAATAACAAAAATAATGCACTTGATTGCACAGGCTTGAAAAATTCAGTTTCTATGTCCCGTCATAGCCATTCGAACAGCTTTTCTCTCTATTAGTATTATCATCTTATAAAATCACTTTCTCATTCATGAGCTATTTAGTCACTTTTGACCAATAAAATCTACATGCTACGTCAACTCATGACCATTCATCTGTAAAATAAGAAAATCACTAACCAACGATTTCCCCTGGGGATACTGTGAGATTACTGGAATCATGGTTATAAAACATCTGAATGACTCAAAAGAGAAATATTACAAAATAAAAAGGAAATTGTGTGGAGATAGTAACCTTCCAATTGAATTCAAATTGGCAGGCATTGCTACTTGCTTAGAATTTATAGATTCAGATTTACAATAAAGCCTAACAATTATCATGACAATCTTTGGAGGATCCCTTAGTATTTAAAGTTATTCTATAATTTGCTGTGCTGTATATTCTCACTGAGAACAATAAATTATTGAATACTGAACTATTGTGCTTAGGAAAAATAAAGAATTAGGTTCCTGTGAGCCACTGGTGGCAATATTTTTATTACCAATAACACATAATTGTATTTTATGAGTTTTTCTGGTTTAAATACATTATGTACATGCATGTATATAATTTCATATAAATAATTAAACATATGATATATTTATGAAATATACTGAGAAAATAAATACTTAAAAAGAGAATTGGCCAAATGGTCAGAGAAAAAAAACATCATTAAAGAAAAGAACTCATCAGAAGCAGAATTGGCCAAATGGTAAAAGAGTTACAAAAATTCACTGACGAAAATACTTCATTATCAGTTGGAATTAGCCAAATGGAAAAAGAGGTGTAAAAATTCACTGAAGAAAATAATTCTTTTAAAATTAGAATTGGGCAAATAGAAGCTAATGACTCCACAAGACTTCAAAAAACAATAAAACAATTCAAAAGAATGGAAGAAAAAGAAGAAAATGTAAAATATCACATTATTAAAAAGTGACCTGAAAAATAGAAGGAGAAACAGTTTAAGATTTTTTTGACTACCTAAGAAGCATGATTAAAATATATATACCTATTATAATATTTTAAGAAATTATAAAAGAAAAAAGCCTCATATTTTATATCTAGAGACTAAAATAGAAATTAAGTGAAAGAATGCATCAATTATATTCTGAAAGAGATGCTAAAATGAAAATCCCTAGAATATGATAGTGATATTTTAGAGCCCCCAATTGGGCAATAATATCCAGTTATCAACTGAGCCTTTGCTTTGAATCATTTTCTTTAATCACACATACACATACACACATACACACACAGTTTTACTTTTACAGATTAAAGGGTGTGTGGGAGAGTATGTGTGAGAGAAACAGACAAACAGAGAAAGAAAGAGAAGAGGAGAGACAGAGAGACAGAGAGAGGGAGGGAGGGAGGGAGAGAACTTGTACAGGTTGGCAGGTCATTGAATGAGACTGGTTTCTGTTTTAGTCAACTTCACCAGATGGGTACTTGTGACCACACAGCTGATCACCCAAGTTCCCCGCTCATTTTAAAAGCCTTTGATGAGCCAAGTTCTTCATTTCTATTAAGTGATTTACTTTGAATCATAAATTATAATTTTCCATGATCAAGCAAGTCACATGAGATGAGAAATGTCCATACTCCAGGTGAAACACTTTGCAAAGTCTTCCATTCCAGTGAAAGTCACTTCTTTTCAAGCATGATTATCCAAGACAGATTTGCAAGAGGACAATGGAAAGTTATTCAATTTCCCAAGCAATCAGAAATAAAAATCACTTAAGTCAATAAAGGTTGGGTTTTTCAAAATTGGATCAGTGTTCTTCATTTATTGTTTACATTTACTCTTTGATATTTGTACTAGATGCCTATAAAAGGCTTTATAAACTCACCGTGGAATCCTTGTACTAACTGAGGTAGTCTTGGACTTACTTTATACGCAAATTTGCCATTGCTAATAAATTAATGGTGCTCTCAACTTATTATTTGTTTTTTTGGCCTCCAATTCCCTTATTTGGAGATTTCATCCATGATAATTGATGGCTCCAGCAAGATGTGAGTGAAAGATTCTAATTTCCAGGACAGCTTTTTGGAAACATTCCCAGAGCATACAACAGTCATACAACAGTCAATTTCAGTGAGGGTTTTTCTTAAAGGGATCAGCTCTGCAATTTGGAATCCCCTTCTATCCTCCTTGAACCTGATCCAAATTTTCTCTGAACTTAGGTAAGCTCTAACAGAGTACCTTTATCTTCTTTGGTTGGGGAAACCTAGGGGACATTACCCTCATGTAAGTCAATTAGGGAATTTTTCCTGGGTCTTTGTCTGATTCACTCTCTATCAATTTTCTTGTCTTGTCTTGTCTTGTCTTGTCTTGTCTTGTCTTGTCTGAGGCAACTGGGGTTAAGTGACTTGCTCAGGATCACACAGCTAGGAAGTGTTAAGTGTCTAAGGCCAGATTTGAACCCAGGTCCTCCTGACTTCAGGGCTGGTGCTCTATTCATTGCATCACCTAGCTGCCCCATCAATTTTCATAATAAAATGGAGAAGAAAACCCTAACAGAACCTTTCCACACAAGTAGATGTTCTCTACTTGAGTTTAGAGGTATAAAGTGCTAAGTAATTCTCCCAGTTAATAAAAACTTAGCTTCCACATATTTAGTGAAAGCTGAGGAGGAAAACTTTAAGTGCATTTCCCCTTGTGTGTATATGGACATGTGCACTGGCTATTATGAACTGACCTCATCTAAGCAAATAGAGTGGCACTTGAATAATGGATTCTAGTCTGCATGATTTAGAGCTCTTTCATGTAATCCAAGAGCTCCTTTTGAAAATACAGTATTCTCTGTTATGATAATAATAATTATAGTAATAATAATAATAATAATAGAACTCCCTCGTTTATTCCCAGAACAGACACCCCAAGGAAAGCATTAAACCTTTTTTCTACAAATATAGAAGGATCTGTTAAAGGTAGATACATTATTTGTAGAGATACATAATAAATTAGTCTAAACACCATAGAAAGCTTTGCAATTTTTCCATGTTTAAATGTTGTTTTGTTCTCCCGCCTCAATTTTTGTGTGACTCAGGATTGAGTGTTAAAAAGTAGAACTTGAAGTTCTTTCACGTGATAAAGATTGATTCTCCTGATATGTTCATATTGTGTGCTTGATTGTCCTTCTGTTTTGCTTGTAGCTTGTTCTGAATGACAGATTTTGACTTATGAGTAATAAAGCAGATAGGGAAAGCCCTTATATAGCTGGGAGAATCTTTTATGTGCAGAGTAAATTCTCCCACAAATATAAGAATTTGGTCCTCTTGAGAGCCAAAGATTTTCTTTTATAAGAACAATCTCTTTTACAAGTAAAGTCTCAAAAATGTTTAGATTAAAAACAAAAAGCAAAAAACCTTAGCAAATGAATTCTGTGTTTGATTATTGATTCTTCAAAAATGTATTCAGATGAATAATGATTTTGATTGAAAACAAGCAGGAAAATTTTTGTGGTACAAAAATGTTTCAAATTATTTAAAGATAAGAATTATTTCTAGGGTAGTAAGCTATAAATTAAGGAAAATATGAACAGCACTCCTTCTGGAACCTCCTTGGAAAAGTTTCTAAGATCTTGGGACCAAGGGGAGCTTTCAGTCTAGCTAGACATGATAAAGGAACACATTATTCAGCTATGCAAAATTTGGTCTAAAAATACTAGGGATAAAGCTGATGAAATGTTTTGACCTTGAAATGGTTCTTTAAATTACTATTTATTAAGGAAATTAAGGATGGCTACAGACAATTGTCCTTATCTAAACTATTGGGTTTGTTTAGGGCACATCTCTGATGGGCTATATACTTTTCTGTAATGCAAAGAAACCTAATTTCTTCTGAATCACCAAAGGATTAGCTTACCAGTATGTTCTCTCTTTGAGAAAGGTTAGATCAAGATTTCACTATAGGGTTCTGGTTCCTTTTAGAACTCATCCCTTCAGACCACCTGGAGAAAGTATATCCCTAAATTTAATGAGGATCATGGAACTGTTATCACTCAATTCCAGGACATTTTTAGAGGATATAATCTTACCTGGAAAGATATTACAAATGTAATGAACACATTGCTCTCACTTGGGGGAAAAACAGCGGTTATAAAAGCAATTAGTAGAGTTCCATCAGGAGTAGCTTTGGCTAGTCCAGGGAATTTTCTTAATTGACCTGTATTTTCATAAATAATTTCATGAACACTGCCCAGAATTACATGAGAACACAGGTAAATTAAAAGGTATGCCCAGGATGTTTTTGAAGGTAGAGTTAATAAAATGAAAGGATTGATAAGAAAAAGGAGAAATTTAAACAAGAGCCTCAGACCTTCATTGTCCTTTCTCAACTAGCATTCTCTCCAATACAGAGACTCCAGGAATCATGAAGATGTTTCTACTGCCATGAAAGGGTGATCTTACAAATTACTATTTCAGAAAGAAAATGATTCTAGGATTTAAAATTAGAGTGAAAGTAATGGTGGTAAAGGACCAAGAAGCAATCAAGGAAATAAGAAGAAAACCTAAATTCAGGGCATGAAACCTAATCTTTGATTTTTTTGTTTGATCTTGCTCCTGCCATCCCTATCTTTTTCTATGAACCACCACATCTTCAGATTCAAGACTCTTAAAATCTGCTGTTCTTATTAAAATTATCATCAAAAAAAGGCTCCAACCCTCTACTCCCCATTACCCTCTATTAAAGGGATTATCCACATCTTCAGCTCTTTCAGGGATTAAGGTATCCTTGTTTCTTCCAGATCCACCTATAATATTCTGATTCTGCCTGAAAAACAAAAGAAAAAATAGACATGAACAAAAAAACCCTAAATCACTGTTTATGGTAAGCCAATAAATTTCTTTATGTAAGACTCATAAATATGTCATACTTAGACACCCAGTTTTGCCTTACCCAACTACTCATGTCTCCTCTACTCCTTGTGGAGTAATCTGTTTTACAGTGATAGATCTTTGCTTTGTCTTCTTTAGTATCCTCATTCACCCAGATTCCTAATTCCTGTTTGCCATCATAAGGAAGAGTACTCAACAGACATGAATATGCTTGTTATAGTTTAAATAGAGAGCTCCATTTTTTCTCTCACATTCTGAGACAGCAGGACCTAGCTTTTATTACATTCAAAGGCTCTAACCTAATCCAGTACATTGATGATCTCCTGCTAGTTGCACCACTTGTCAAGATAAGCAAAACTTTTTTTTTTTTTTCCTGCTTCATGACAAGGTCTCTAAGTAAAAGGTAGAAGAGTGTCTTTCCTCAGTTGAATATCTTGGTTTCATTTTGTATGCTGGCATATGTACCATGTTTCATGAAGCATGTTTCTAGCTACTCAACTGCAAAAAGTAAGAGGCAACTCTATACCATCTTAGGTGCTATATGTTACTGCCACCAATGGAATCCATATTTCAGTGAGATCACTAAATCTTTATTTACTTTAATAGAAGAACGTGTTCCAGCACCTTTACAATTTGTTAGAAATGTAGCCACATTTATTATTCTCAAGAAAGCTTTATTGTTAAATCTTGTTCTTGAACTATTAGATTACATAAGACCTTTTCTCTTTTTCATGAATAATCAAAAGGGAATATTTCTGGGGTACTTGCTCAGTACCTTAGTACTTAGTACCTCTTCCCCCTATTATATATTGTTTAGCCCAGCAAGGTCTAGTAGCTGTGGTACTCTAGCCCTTTTGGTAGAAAACATATGTGATTTGATTTTGGATGTTCCATTTATTGTACAGAATCCCTATAAAGTTGGGGCTTTTTTGTTGAAGTATTACATTCAAGCCTTTTCTGATTAGAGGCTTAGTAAATATGACGTGACTTTATGGGGCAAGGAAAATGTCACTTTAAAGTGGTATTCTATCCATGATTTGCCAACTCTAGGGGAGATTTGCATGTTCTGTTGTAGACTTGACCAAACCACCACTTACTGTTGCTTGCCTACGTAATCCCAATTTGATTTTTTTATACCAATAGGTTCTCTTTTATGAGTGATAATACTCAGTACATAGATGCTGCTATGGTCCCTGACTATGATACTACTTGATCCACTTCTCTTCCCTCCAATCTTAACATTCAGAAAGCTGACCTTATTGCCCTCATTCAAGACTTTCAGCTCATAGTTGACAAAATTGCAAACATTTCCAATGGTTCCTACAATGCTATGGCTATAGTGTGAACTCTTAACCTCAATTGGTGAGACCATTTCTAATAAAGAATTTATCAAGGACCTCTTAACTGACATCTAGCTATCCATTGCTCCTGCCATCATTTACTCTTCTGCCCATAAAAGCAGCACCAATCCTATATCTCAAGGGAACTGTGAGTTAATGCAAGACAAAAGACTGCTTTGTATGGCTATGATCACGAGTTTCACCTTACAGTAGTCAATAGTGAAATTTTTTCCTTCCTCTTCTCTAAGATAACTTCAATGCAGCCTATAATAAATATAGAGATCAAGAGGTGGAAGTAGCAGTATTAAGCAAAACAGCTCTCTGGGGTCTGGGTGACTATGGATGGAATTAATCACCTTGCATTTCTTTTTGCTCATGGAGGGTACTAATGGAAGAGTGGGAAAAATAAGGCATTCTTGGATTGCCCCTGAAATCATTCCTAATGTAAGCTTGTGTTTATTCTTCCTGCTTAACCTGCCAGATAACTAATCAACATGCCTTCCATAATGCATTCTGAGGATACCCATGGGTATATTCTACTTGTATATTTGCGAAGTGTTTTATAAACATGCCCAAGAGTGGCAATTATGTATTCTGCCTATTTATTGGTGATCAACTTAATCCCTTGGTTGAAGCTTTTTTTCTGGATCTAGAGCAACAGCTGCTTTTTTGCTAAAATACTTCTTAAAGACATTGTTCCCCAGTTAGCCTACTGGTTCATGTTCATTCTCATCACAAGTGTTATTTTGGTGCTTTCAAAATCTACTTCACCTTAGGGGTTATTCTTAAGGTTTATATCTTCTGCCATCCCTAAAGCTTACATCAATTAAAAGCATGAACAAAGAACTTAAGACCTTAGCTGGCAAACTGTCTACTGAGACCCACTTAAAATGACCAGCTGTTCATTAGTTGGCCCTGTTCCATATGCAGAAGAGAGAAAGGAGGGAATTACCTATCTCTCCTTAATGAAATGCTATTTAGTTATCTTTCCATTAAAACTCAGATGAGGACAAAATGTCCACAGAAGAAATCTCAAAGAGTGATATGAATTGGTCTCAAACCCAAAGAGACTTCTTAGAAGTGCTCATAAAAGACTTTAAAAGGCAAATAAGACAGGTAGAAGTAAAAATAAGAAAAGATATGAGAAATATGCAATAGAGAGTCAACAGCTTGGAAAAGGAAGACAATTTCTTAAAAATTACAATTGGTTAAATGGAAAAAATACTGAAGAAAACAACGTCTTCAAAAGTAGAATTAATAAAATGGAAGAAGAGATACAAAAACTAATTGGAGAAAATCCCACTAAAAACTAAAAATGGGCAAATGGAAACTAATGATTTTATGAGACATCAAGAATTAGTCAAACAAACTAAAAAGAATGAAAAAAATGGAATAAAATGTAAAATATCTCATAGAAAAAACAACTGAATTGGAAAATAGATCCAGAAGAGACAATTTAAAAAATATTGGTCTACCTGAAGGCCATAGCAAAACAAAACAAAACAAACAAACAAAAAACATAGTTTGGGTGGCATTCTAGAAATAGAGAGAGAGAAATTGTCATTGTAAGACTCTCCCAATCACTTTTGGAAAGAGATCCCAGGAGGAAAAACTCAAGTAACATTGTTGCAAAATTCCAGAACTACAATCTCAAAAAAAAAAAAAAATGCTGCAAACTTCCAGACAAAAGCAATTCAAATATCAAGAAACAACAGTCAGAATTACCCAGATCTGAGAGCTTTTACAATAAATTGGAGGGACTGGAATACCATATTTTGAAAGACAAATAACTTGGGGTTATAACCAAGAATTAACTTAACCCAATGAGCTTGATTATCATCTTTCAGATGAGTTGATAGATCTTCAATAAAGTAAGAGACTTTCAATCATTTCTATTGAAAAACCAGAACTAAACAAAAAATTTAATCATCAAACACAGGACTCAAGAGAAGCATGGAAAGATAAATAGGGGAAATATATATTATTTAAAAATTAAACATATACATCTCTAGATAGGAAAATGAAATGTACTAATATCTACTAACTAGATATCTGATGCTAGAGGGGACATACATGGATAGAGAGTGTGGTTGTGAATGGACTTTGATGTGATAATATCAAAGAAAATAACATTAAAGAGTGGGAAAAGGATTGTACTGGGAGGAAAGGAAAGTAGAGATATCATGGGATAAATTAGATCACATAAAGAGACACAAAAGACTATTATAAGGGAGGAAAAGAACTTAATAATCCTGTTGGATATAGAAATCTTAACCCTCCAAAGAAGTATGAGCAGAAAAAGGGAAGAAAAGGGCTGGATAGAAGGAAGGGCATAAGAGAAGGAGGCTGGAATGAAAGGATGTAAGGTAATGGGTGAGATGGATTAAAAACAACAAAGCATTACTAAGGACAGGATGGAACATTAGAACAAACGTCTATACAGGGGGAAAAACAAGAGAGAGAGAAATACAGAGCTAGTAATCATAACTGTTAATGTGAATGGATGAACTCTCCTATAAAACAGAAGTAAATAGCAGAATGGATAAAAACATAACCCTATAATATGTTGTTTAAAAGAAAAACATTCCACATAGAAAAACCCATACAGAATAAAGGCAAAGGGCTGGAGCAGAATCGAAGTAAAACAAACAAACAAACAAACAAACAAAAAATTAGCAACTCTGATCTCAGATAAAGAAAAAAAAAGTAAAAATAGATCTTATTAAAAGAGGTAATGAAAGAAAGAACATCTTGAGACCTTAATCAAGGGTACCCTAAACAATGAAGTAGTTAACCATACTAAATGTGTATGCATCAAGTGGTATAGCAGGCAAATTCCTACAGAAAATTTTAAACCAGTTACAGGAAGAAATAGGTAGCAAAATTATATTAATGAGTGACCTCAACCTTCCCCTCTCAGAATCAGAAATTTAACCACAAAATAGGAAAGGAATTAGGGAGATTAAGGGATGCTAGAAAACCTAGATTTGCTAGGCCTCTGGAGAAAATTGAATAAGAACAGAAATGAACACACTTTTATTTCCTCTGCAGTGTATAGCACATACACAAAAATTGACCCATGTATTAGGGCATAAACCCCTCAAAATCAAATTCAGAAAGTCAGAAATAATAAATGCTTCCTTTTCAGATGCAATGCAATAAAAATTATATTCATTAAAGGGCTAGGGAAAGATAGACTAAAAACCAATTTGAAATTAAATAATCTAATCCTAACAAATGAGTAGGTCAAACAACAAATAATACAAACAATGCATAATTTCATCCAAGAGAATGACAACAATTAGACAATATACCAAAACATATGGGATGCAGTCAAAGCAGTTCTTAGGGCAATTTTTATATCTCTAAATAGCTACATGAATAAAATAGAAAAAGAAGAGACAAATGAATTGGCCATATAATTAAAAAAAAAACTAGAAAAACAGTAAATTAAAAATCTCCTATTAATTTTCAAATTAGAAATTCTGTAACACAAAGAAGAGATTAATAAAATTGAAACAAAAAAAAACCTATTGAACTAATTAAAAAAAAATAAAAGTTGGTTTTACAAAAAAGCAACAAAATAGAGAAACCTTTGGTTAATTTGATCAGAAAAAAGAAAGGAAAAAACAAAACAAAACAAATTACCAGCTTCAAAAATTAAAAGGGTGAACTTACCATTAGTGAAAAAGAAATTAAAGCAATAATTAGCAGCTATTTGGTAGCAAATTTGACAATCTAAATTAAATGGCTGAATATTTACAAAAATACAAATTGCCCAAATTAACAAAAGAGGAAATAAATTACTTAAATTGTCCCATTTTAGAAAAAAAAATTGAACAAGCCATTAATTAACTCCCTAAGGAAAAATCTCCAGAGCCAGATATATTTACAAGCAAATTCTTCTAAACAGTTAAAGAATAATTAATTCCAACACTATGTAAACTATTTGGAAAGATATGTAAAGAAATAGTGCCAAATTCTTTCTATTATACAAATATGGTCCTGATGCTTAAAATCATGAAGAGTCAACCGAGAGAAAGAAAATTACAAAACAATCTCTCTAATACACATTGATGCAAAAATTTTAATGCAAAAAATTTATATATTACTGCAACTTGTCACCAGGATAATACAATCCCATTAAGTGGAATTCATAACAGGAATTCAGGGTCGGTTCAATATTAGGAAAACTGTTACCATAATTGACCACACCAATAGCAAAACCAACAGAAATCATATGGTAATCTCAATAGATGAAAAAAAGCATTTGACAAAATAAGTCATCAGCATTTGTATATATTACCACCAAAGCCCAGGAGAAAAAGATAGAAAGAGAAATTACAATTAAAGTTATTGTTCATACTTGATTGATTTTGGTGTCTAATTGCAAAGGAAGCTATATGAACACAATCAACAACCACTTCACTTAAATAAATTTAGATCTAAATAATTGGAAGCATATCAATTGCTCATGAGTTGGCCAAGTTCATATAATAAAAATGACACTGCCATCTAAATTAATTTACTTATTCAGTGCCATACCAAACTACCTAAAATTAATTGATAATAAGAAAATTCACCTGAAAGAACAAAAATTCAAGGATATAAAAGGAATCATTGAAAAAAAAATCAAAAGAAGGTGGTCTAGATATATCAAATCTAAAAGTATATTATAAAGCAGAAATCTCTTTTATTATAGCTTTTTATTTACAAAACATATGCATGATTAATTTTTCAATATTGATCCTTGCAAAACCTTCTATTACAAAATTTCCCATACTTCCCCCCACTTTCTTTCCCAGATGGCAAGTAGTCCAATACATGTTAAATAAGTTAAAGTATATGTTAAGTACAACATATGTATACATACTTATACAGTTATTTTGCTGCAAGAGAAAGATTGGATCTCAGAAAAACAAAAATGTAAGCAAACAATAACAGAGTAGAAATGCTATGTTGTGGTCCATATTCATTACCCACAGTTCTCTTTCTGGGTGTGGCTGATTCTTTTCACTGCTGAACAATTGGAACTGGTTTGGATCATCTCATTGTTGAAGAGAGCCAGGTCTTTCAGAATTGATCATAATATACTATTGTTGTTGAAGTACATAATGATCTCCTGGTTCTGTTCATTTCACTTAGCATCAGTTCATGTAAGTCTCTCCATGTCTTTCTGAAATCTTCCTGCTGGTCATTTCTTACAGAACAATAATATTCCATAACATTCATATACCACAATTTATTCAGCCATTCTACAATTGATGGGCATCTATTCAATTTCCAGTTTCTACCCACTACAAAAACGGCTGCCACAAACATTTTTGCACATATGGGTCCCTTTCCCTTCTTTAAGATATCTTTGTGTTATAAGCCCAGTAGTAACACTGCTGGATTCAAGGGTATGCACAGTTTAATAACTTTTTGAGCATAGTTCCAAATTGCTCTCCAGAATGGTTAGATCTATTCATGATTCCATCAATAATGTATCAGTGTCCCAGTTTTTCCACATCCCTTCCAACATTCAACATTATCTTTTCCTGTCATCTTAGACCATCTAAGATATGTGTAAAGATATTTCATAGTTGTCTTAACTTGTATTTATTTGATCAATAGTGATTTGTAATCATCTTTTCATATGACTAGAAATAGTTTCATTTTCTTCCTCTGAAAACTGTCTATTCATATTCTTTGACCATTTATCAATTGGAGAATGGCTTGATTTCTTTAATTTTGAGTCACTTCTCTATATATTTTGGAAATGAGGCCTGTATCAGAACCTTTGACTGTAAAAATGTTTTCCAAGTTTAATGGTTCCCTTCGAATCTTATCTGCCTTAGTTTTGTTTGTACAAAAACCTTTTAACTTCATATAATCAAAATTACCTATTTTGTGATCAATAATGATCTCTAGTTCTTCTTTGGTCATAAATTGCTTCCTCCTCCAGTGGTCTGAGAGGTAAACTATCCTATGTTCTTCTAATTTATTTATAATCTCACTCATTATGCCTACATCATGACCCACTTTGACCTTATTTTGATGTATAGTGTTGAGTGGATCAATGCCTAGTTTCTGCCATATGAGTTTCCAATTTTCCCAACAATTTTGTCAAATAGTGAATTCTTATCCCCAAAGTTGGACTCTTTGGGTTTGTCAAACACTGGATTGCTAGAGTCACATAGTCACATTGTCCTGTGAACCTAACCTGTTCCACTGATCAACTAGTCAATTTCTTAGCCAATACCAAATGGTTTTAGTGATTGCTATTTTATAATATAGTTTTAGATAAGGAATAACTAGGAACTTACATTTGATTTTTTTTTCATTAGTTCCCTTGAAATTCTTCACCTTTTTTTCTTCCAGATGAATTTTGTTACTTTTCCTAGGTCAGTAAAATTATGAAATTTAATGAGTTATTTTCTTCATTTACTTTTTAAACTTCTTTTTGTATTTGTCCAATTGAATTTTTAAATGAGTTCTATGGATTTTTTTTTTTTCATTTCACCAATTTTTTTTCAGGAATTATTTTCTTATTCCAATTCACAAATTCTGTTTTTCAGGGAGTTGTTTTCTTTTTCTTCTCTATTTTAATGAGTTATATGCCTTATCCAGACAATCTTGCAAGATTTTCCTTTCCTTTCCCCACTCTTTTTCTAGTTCTTTACTGGGATCTTTTTAAATTTCTTCTACGAGATCCCTGTGTGGTGGAGACCAGGTCACATCATCTGGAGACAACCTGCTTCTAGTCACTTCAGGGTTTGAAATCTACTCTCTTTTGCTATAGATAGTATAGAAACTATCTATAATTAGAGTCATGTAGCCTTTTTATTCCCCAAAGCAGCAATCTTCAAAGCGATTTGATACTAAGAAATAATATGATAGTGTGGTGAATGAATGAAATAGATTAAGTATCAAGACACAGTAGTAAATGACAATAAAAATTAATGTTTGATAAATACAAAGACTCCACCTTCTGGAGCTGAACCTTCACTATTTGAAAAAAAAATTTCTGGGAAATTTGGAAAATAGTATGACAGAAACTAGATATAGATATAGATATAGATATAGAAATATAGATAGTAGTGAGAGACTACTATCTCACATTGTATGTCAAAATAAAGTCAAAATAGGTGCATGCTTTAAACATAAAAAGTGATACCATGAGAAATTAGGAGAGAATGAAGAGCCAAGGTGGCTGAGGTTAGACAAGTCTCTATCTTGCCTCCTCTGAGCATCACTCAAATCAACAGCAGATTAAACCTCTGAACAGGTTTTAGAGTTACAGAACCAACAAATATTTGAAGTTCAACAAATTTTCAGAAGAAGATATTTAGGAAGAACTTCAGAAAAGGTCTGTTTCAATTGGGCAGTGTGAGATGCTGCTGATTCCATTCCAAACTGCAGTGCAGAGCGCATAGGGCAGGGAGCCAGGGCATTGCCGAGTTTGCAAACAATCTAATGCTAAAAAATAAGTGGGTAAAACAACAAATCATAAATACAATCAATAATTTGATCCAAGAGAATGATGAGACAATATATCAAAATTTGTGGAATGCAGCCAAAACATTTATTAGAGTAAATTTTGTATATCTAGATTGTTACTTGTATAAAATAAAGAGAAGATCAGTAAAGTGGGCATGTAAATAAAAAATTCTTTAAAGAAAACAGACAAATTAAAAGCACTCACTTAAATAACAAACTTGAAATTCTGAAAATAAAAGTGAAGATTAATAAAATTGAAAGTAAGAAAACTATTGAATTAATAAATAAATCTAAGAATTGCTTTTTTGAAAAAAATGAACAAAATAGATAAGCCTTTAGCTAATTTGATTTAAAAAAGGAAAGGAGAAAATCAAACTATTAGTCTCAGAAATGAAAAGGGAGAACTCTCCACCAATGAAAAGGAAATTAGAGGAATAATTAGAAATTATTTTGCCCAACTCTATTTCAATAAATTTGATAATCTAAGTGAAATGGAGGAATACCTACAAAAATATTGATTGTCCAGATTAACAGAAGAGGAAATGAATTACTTAGTCTCATTTTAGAAAAAAGAAATAGAACAAGTTATCAATCATCTCCCTAAGAAAAAATCTCCAGAGCCAAATGGATTTACATGTGATTTCTAGCAAACATTTAAAGAACAATTATTTTTAATACTATATAAACTATTTGGAAAAATAAGGAAAAAAGGACTCCTACCAAATTCCTTTTATGACACAGACATGGTACTGTCAATCAAGTAGTGGGAAAACAGAGTAAGAAAATTATAGAGCAATTTCCCTGAAGAATATTGATGCAAAAATCTTAAATAAAATATTAATAAATAGATTACAAAAAGTCATCCCTAGGAGAATACACAATGACACAACCTGGAATGTAGGGCTGGTTCAATATTAGGTAAACTATTACCATAATTGACTATATCAATAACCAAACTAACAAAAATCATATGATTATCTCAGCAGATGCAGAAAAATATCCATTCCTATTAAAAAACACTAAAGAGTATAAGAATAAATGGAGTTTTCCTTAAAATTATCACCAGCTTCTATTTAAAAGCATAATAAGTATCATATGTAATGGGAACAAACTACAAGCATTCCCAATAAGATAAGAAGTGAAACAAGGTTGCCCATTATCACCATTACTAATTGACATTTTATTAGAAATATTAGCTTTGGCAATAACAGAAAAAAAAGAGAGAGATGAAAGGAATTAGATTAGGTAATAAAGAAACCAAATCATGACTCTTTGCAGATGAAATGATGGAAAACACGAGGAATTCTTTTTTTTTTTTCCTTTTTATTTATTTATTTATTACATCCACTCATTTATTTATTTATAACTTTTTATTGATAGAACCCATGCCAGGGTAATTATTTACATTATCCCTTGCACTCACTTCTGTTCCGATTTTTCCCCTCCCTTCCTTCACCCCCTCCCCCAGATGGCAAGCAGTCTTTTACATGTTAAATAGGTTACTGTATATCTTAGATACAATATATGTGTGCAAAACCGAACAGTTTTCTTGTTGCACAGGGAGAATTGGATTCAGAAGGTATAAGTAACCCAGGAAGAAAAACAAAAATGCAAGCAGTTTATATTCACTTCCCAGTGTTCTTTCTTTGGGTGTAGCTGCTTCTGTCCATCCTTGATCAATTGAAACTGAATTAGCTCTCTTTATCGAAGAGATCCACTTCCATCAGACTACATCCTCAAACAGTATCATTGTTGAGGTATATAATGATCTCCTGGTTCTGCTCATTTCACTTAGCATCAGTTCATGTAAGTCTCGCCAGTCCTCTCTGTATTCATCCTGTTGGTCATTCCTTATAGAACAATAATATTCCATAACGTTCAACATAGGGAATACTAGAAAATTAATTAAAAATTATTAGAAACAAATCATAACTTTAGTAAACTTGCAGGATAAAAAATAAATCCACAGAAATCATGAGCATTTTTATATATTACCAAAAACATCCAGCAGCAGGAGATACAAAAAGAAATTCCATTTAAAATAATTGTTGATAATATAATATATTTGAGAGTCTACCTTCCAAGGCAAAGTCAGAAACTATATGAATAGAACTACAAAACACTTTCCACACAAATAAAGTCAGATCTAATCAATTGAAAAAATATCAAGTGCTCATGGGTAGGCCAAGGGAATATAACACAAATGACAATACTACTTAAATTAATCTACTTGTTCAGTGTCATACCAATAAATCTTCCAAGAAATTATTTTACAGATCTAGAAAAAATAATAAGAAAGTTCATCTGGAAGAACAAAAAAATCAAGAATTTCAAGGCAATTAATGAAAAAAAAATGCAAATGAAGATAGCCTAGTTGTGTCAGACCTAAAGCAGCAGTCTTCTGTTTGACAAACTCAAAGACCCCAGATTTGGGTGTAAAAACTCAGTTTGATAAAAGCTGCTGGGAAAATTGGAAATTAGTATGGCAGAAACTAGGCATTGACCCACACTTAATACCTTATACCAAGACAAGGTCAAAATGGATTCATGACTTAGACAAAAAGAGTGATAATATAAACAAATTAGAAAAACAAACTATAGTTTGTCTCTCAGACCTGTGGAGAAAGAAGGAATTTCTGGACAAAGAAGAACTGGAGTTCATTTTTGAATAAAAATAGATAATTTTGATTACATTAAGTTAAAAAGTTTTTGCACAAACAAAACAATGCAGACAAGATTAGAAGAGAAGCGATAAACTGGGAAAACACTTTTATATTCAACAGGTCTGATAAAGGCCTCAGTTTTATAATATACAGAGAATTGGCTCAAATTTATAAGAATTCAAGCCATTCTCCAATTGATAAATGATCAAAGGATATGAGCAGACAATTTTCAAATGAAGAAATTGAAACCATTTCTATTCATATGAAAAGGTGCTCTCAATCACTATTTATCAGAGAAATGCAAATTAAGATAATTCTGAGGTACCCCTACACTCCACTCACTGGCTAAGATACAGGAAATAAAATGATGAATGTTGGAGGGAATGTGGGAAAACTGAAGCTCTAATATATTGTTGGTGGAGTTATTTTGCCTAAAGGGTTATCAAAATGTTCACACCTATGAAGGTTATAGAATATTATGTTCTATAAGAAATGAGCAGCAGGATGAATATAGAGAGGCTTGTTCATGAACTGATGCTAAGTGAAATGAGCAGAACCAGGAGATCATTATACATGGCAACAACAAGACTATACAATGATCAATTCTGATGAATGTGGCTCTCTTCAACAATGAGAGGATCTAAATCAGTTCCAATTGTTCTGTAATGAACAGAACCCGGAAAAAATTAGTACAAACCACAACATAATACTTCTGCTCTTTATGTTATTCTTTGCTTGTATTTTTGTTTTTTTCTTCTTAGGTTATTTTTACCTTCTTTCTAAATTTGATCTTCTTTGTGAAACAAGATAACTGTATAAATATGTATACATATATTGTATTTAACATATACTTCATATTTAACATGTATGGGAGTACCTGTCATTTAGAGGAGAGAGTGGAGGGAAGGGGGAGGGGAAGTTGAAACAGAAGTTTTTTCAAGGTTCAATGCTGAAAATTTACCCATGCTTATGTTTTGTATATAAAGAGCTATAATAAAAAAAATCTAATTAAAAATATAAGATGGTAGAAAGAGGGGAAGAAATGTTCACACCCTTGGATCCAACAGTGTTTTTACTGGGATTATAATTCAAAGAAATCTTAAAGGAGAGAAAGGGACCGACATGTGCAAAAATGTCTATGGAAGCCTTTTTCATAGTAGCAAGAAACTGGAAACTGAGTGGATGCTCATCAGAGTGATTGAATAAATTATAATATATGAATATTATATAATATGACTGTTTTATAAGAAATGATTAGCAGGATGATTTCAGAGAGAGTTGGAGAGACTTACATGAATTGTTGCTAAGTGAAATGAGCAGAACCAGGAGAAATGGCAACAACAAGATTATATAATGATCAATTCTGATGGACATGGCTTTTTCAACAATGAGATGATTTAGGGCAGTTCCTATGATTATGTGATGAAGAGAGTCATCTTCACTCAGGGGGATAACTGTGGGAACTGAGTGTGGATCACAAAATAGCATTTTCCCTCTTTTTGTTGTTTGCTTGTATTTTATTTTCTTTGTAATTTTTGTTCCTTTTTGATTTGATTTTTCTTGTGCAGTAATATGACTGTATTAATATGTATATATATTTTACCATCTTTAACATGTATTGCATTACTTGACATCTAGTGGAGGGGGTGGGGAGAAGGGGGTGAAAATTGGAATGTAAGGTTTTGCAATGGTTAATGTTTTTTTTTTTTTTTTTTTATAAATTTTATTTTATTTAATAATAACTTCGCATTGACAGAATCCATGCCAGGATAATTTCTACAAGACATTATCCCTTGCAATCACTTATGTTTCATTTTTTCCCCTCCCTCCCTCCCCCCCCCCCCCAGGATGGCAAGCAGTCCTATATATGCTAAACATGTTGCAGTATATCCTAGATACAATACATATTTGCAGAACCGAACAGTTCTCTTGTTGCACAGGGAGAATTGGATTCAGAAGGTAGAAATAACTCGGGAAGAAAATCAAAAATGCAAATAGTTCACATTCATTTCCCAGTATTCCTTCTTTGGGTGTAGCTGTTTCTGTCCATCATTTCTCCAATGAAACTCAGTTAAGTCTCTTTGTCAGAGAAATCCACTTCCATCAGAATACTGCAATGGTTAATGTTGAAAAATTATCCCTGCATATGTTTTGAAAATAAAAAGCTTTAATAAA
This sequence comes from Antechinus flavipes, assembly GCF_016432865.1. Lineage (NCBI taxonomy): Eukaryota > Metazoa > Chordata > Mammalia > Dasyuromorphia > Dasyuridae > Antechinus > Antechinus flavipes. Next base: position 295,027,285 of record NC_067400.1, on the reverse strand, counting down.
GAAAAAAAGAACACAAATTCAAATCACTTTGAAGTACCATCTATATCTATTTGATTAACCAATATGACACCATAGGAAAATGATTAAAGTTGAAAGGAAGTGGTAAAATTGGGAAAATTGGTACAGTAATGCACTGTAGGCAAAGATGTGAATTGAACCAACCATTTTGGAACTATTTCCAAAGAGCAACCAAATTGTGCATAACCTTTGATCCATCAGTCCCACTATTGGTTCTGTATCCAAAAGAGATCATAAAAAGGGAAAATAACACACATGTGCAAAAATATTCATACTAGCCCTTTTCATGATGACAAAATACCGAAATTTTTTTTCATTTAGGGAATGATTCTTATGCAAAAAAATAAAAAGATTAACTAGCAAATTTTAGAAAAAAACTTGGAAGACTTACATTAACTGATGCTGAATGAAGTGAGAACCATGAAAACATTGTACACAAGAGGAACATCATTGCATGATTATCCATTATGAATAAAATAGCTCTTTTCAGAAATATAGTAATTCAAGACAAATACGCAGGATTCAAAGGAAAGTTCTATCCACCTCCATATTTAAAAAAAAAGCCCAAAACAAACTGATGAATCCTGAATGTACATTGAAGCATTGTTTTTTGTTTACCTTATTCTTTTGTTGCATTTTTACTTTTCTGTTTCTTCTTTCACAACTTATCACATATATAAGTCACGACTGTGACTTATATCAAAATATTTTATGTGATAGCACATTTATAGCATATATCAAATTGCATACCATTTTAGAAGAGGGGAAGAAAAAAAGAAAGGGAGCAAAATTTGCAACTCCAAATTTTTTAAAAATAGGTGGTAAAAATGTAATAATTAGGTAAAATATAAAAATATTGAAAACATTAAAATATAAAATAAATATAGACCAAATAAAATATTTGGGAATGAACTGATAAGAGAAATCTAATAACTACATGAACACAACTGCAAAATGCTTTTTAGAGAAATAAAGTTAAAATGAAATAGAAAGCAACACACAATAATTTAAGATAGGGAAAATGAAGAGAGAGGAATAAATAACAATCAACAGATGTTGAAAAAAATATGCCATGACTGGATAAGAGGAAGAGGACAGCCCTTAGAATTCTTGAAATTCATGGGCCTCAGGTGAACATCATTCCAAGATAGAGATATTGAAAACTCATGAACCATCTTTATCTGAATTATGCAATTGACAGCAACTACAACAAAAAATAATGGTTATAGGAGAAATAGTAAATAAAACAGTATTGAACTGATATGGAGGAGAAAGTCTTTGAGTGAATTCAGAGAAAAGATTGTCTCATTCAAACCAAACTTCTCCCCTGGATTATTGTTCTAAAAAGGGGAGGGGGAAGATTCATTAATTAAAGATTTCTAAATAAGTAAAAAAGAAAAAATATGGATTAAGCAAAACAATAGAAAATAAATTGAACATATTTCTTATTGTTGATACTTCTCTGTCTTTTCCTCTCTATTTCTTCTTCCTTTTCAGTTTCTCTCTTTGTTTTTCTCCATCTCTGTCTCTGACTCTGTCTCTATCTCGAATATTTGTGGGACAAGAAAATGTAATATACTATGATATAATGGAGGGAAAAGGAAAATTTATAATTATAACCACAAATATGAATGAAATCAGCTTGTATATGAAAGAGATTAAGATTGCAAAATGGATTAGGAAGTGAAAAGTAATGGAAGGAGAAGTATAAACATATAGAGAGCCTATTATAAAATAGGTGTATTCAAGAGAGAAAGGAAAATAACATAATTTAAATCATTATAGGCAATTAAATTAACTTAATATATAATATAGTTGAACAGCTGGTATATACTGTAAAGTATAAATACTGAAAGGAAATAAAATTAAAAAAAATAATGTGTGATAATAGTGAAGGGAGGAGCAGAATATGGTGATTAGTCTAGGCTAAAACCATTTTCAATGTCAACTAGGTCTTAATATAATTTTTAATTCTAAAAAGCTTTATGCCATGCTTTCCAAAACTAATTCACAGAATATATCCATGGAATTTGTATTTTTTGAGCTAAGGAAGAATGCAAACTGTAGTATGAAGATTTCAGTAAATTTCTACATAAGCAGAAAATGACAGAATAATTAGAAGTCATGAAGCAGAAGTAAAGGAAAGAAGGGAAATATTTTTTTCTAAAACACCACATAGACAAGGGAGAATCTAGGCCATGAGCAGCTATTAATGATATGGAGAAGTTTTAGTCTGTATATTGAGATAAAAGCATTCCCCCTTCCACCGAAAATACATTTTTCTCAAAATGGAGAAACTTTTTTCAGAAGTTTAAAAATTATGTCATTACCTCACCTCCATGTCTTCTTTTACACTAGGACAGTCAAACAAAAATGTTTGGGATATTGGATTATCCTATATTGTGTGTTCTATGATTCTGCCAGCATTCCAAGATAGCAAGCAAACAGATTTAGGTAAAATATGTACAATTCTTTTAAACATATTTCCATATCTGTCATTTTGTGCAAGAAAAATCAGACCAAAAGAGGAAATATGAGAGAGAAAAAACAAATAAAAAAAGGTGCAAATACTATACTTCAATCCACATTCCATAGTTCTTTCTCTGGATGCAGATGACATTTTCCATCCCAAGTCTATTAAGTTGCCTTGAATCATTACAAAAAACAAAAACAAAAAACAAAAAACAACCCATTTTGACATCTAACATTTTAAGAAAAACAGACAAGTTTTAAGTGATTACAACATTTCTCTTTATATTTGGAAAATTATAACTGATAAAGTTATTTCTGTGTCAGGGGAAATTTGTAAGGTACAGGGAAGTAGCCACTAGACTGTTAGAGATTGAGGGAAAGAGATAGAGACAGAGAAAGAGACAGAGACTTAGAGAGAGATATGATGATGATGATGATGATGTCTGAAGATAGTGCTAGCAAGGTGCTTGAAAAGATAGAACAAGATGGGACAAAAGGTACTTTAAACTGGATACTTTTAGAAGCAGATGGGTTACCTCTTTGAGACAGAAGTAGAAGAATAGATATTGTGGGGAATTGAGTAAAATAATTCAGGAAAGGAGAAAGGAGAGTTTTTAGTGAATAACCTAAATTGTTTCAGTGAAGTATGAGACTTCCCATAATGCAAAACTAGAGAATGGAGATTCTATAGAGGGTTTGAAGAAAGATAAATAGTTTTAAAACTGTTTTGAAGAGTGAGATGAATCATTTAGGGATGAGACAGGATTTTCTTGTTGAAGTGAGGGTTCATTTGAGATTAGATAACAAAGTTATGGTATCATAATTTTCTCTATTTTCATTCAATAACATATGAAAATGATTGAAAAAGGCATAGGAGAAATATTGCTGAAGGAGTTTAATCATCTCATTCTAAATATTTCTCACTATAAATAAAACCAGAAGAATGATGGAACTTGAAGGTAAATGAAAGTTTGGCTTATAGGTCATTTTAGTAGAAATAAAATTAATTTAATCATATACACAAAGGAAACAATAATCATTATTTCATAGGCTATCTTGTCATTTCATATTACAATAATATCAATATGATTTTTTAAAAAGACTTTTATTAAAATAATCTCAGTTCTGAAATTATCTTGGTGGTTGAAGGGAAAAACAGGCAAACATTTATTAAGCACCTATTAAATTCCAACAAAATATTTTATTTGATTCAAAAAATCCTAAAAAAAAGGTAAGCAAACTGGAGCAGACAAAGATTACCTAACATGCTCAGCTAATAAGTGTTTAAAGTCGAATTTGAACTCAGATCTCCCTGATTCATGGCTAGTATTCTATAAACTTTATCATCTGGTTGCCTAAATAGATAAAAACAATTTGATGAAGATTAGAAGACTCTCTATTAAATCATTTTGTACACTTTTACTTGGTGATTTACATGCAAATATGGAGAAAATGAAGATTATGAAGAATAAATGAGAAAATAGGTTCAGAAATAAGGGATGAAAAGGTCTAAAGACTGTATAATACAAAGAAATTATATTTTATATTCAGAACATTTTCTTTGGGAAAAGAATTAGTAGGTACTAAACACGGAAACCATCAAATTTGATCTTGCTTACAAAACAAATATTTTACATTTTAAGAGATACAAAAATACACACAAAAAAGTTTTCATTAATCAATATCTGTCTATCGTTAGGCTACTGTATAGCCAACATTCAATGTAATGAAAAGCAAGAAAAATGATGAGACAAAGATATTATATATTATTGGAAAAGTGCATTCCTTTACTATTTAAGGAAGAAACTGGCAAACTAAAGCAGAGAATGGACAATAAAAACATCATGAACATTGAAGTATTCCTAATACAAATATATTGTGAAAATAGCAAACTATCATAGTAAATGTACTACTCACCTAGTACTTTACTTAATCCCAATTGGGGAGAAATTGTAGCCAAAGGCAACACCAATTTAAATTCTGAAGTCCTTTCTAAAGTCATAGGAATACAAATGCCAGATCATTACAGGTAGCATTTCTTTTCACAGAGAGAAACAGTAAGAATAAAGTCATTTTAAAGAAAAGTTGGCTAGAAACTCAAATAAGCAAAATCATCTGAGAGACTTTAAATATAAACAAACAAAGAATAGGAGGAAAATATTAGAAGTCTGTTCAACAGCCTTTCTTGTTTACTTCTGAGTCTTGGTTACTACAATTCTGAATAGGTTGAATTTGGGGCATTTTCTAGTTGTTTTCTAAATTTGCAATTTTTTCTCTGTTTTCACTTCAAGGAAATTTTATTTGCAGAAAGTTTTAAACTATCCTTTTATATTTTCCAATGGGTAGAAAAATATTTTCTCTTACAATTTACTTTTCCTGATCAGCATTTAATAATTGTCATTATCCCATACATTCTTCTAATTATGCCTTTTTTAATTTTAATAATTGTTGCTAAGTTATTAAACTTTTGACTTCTATTTATTACCTTTGGAGGGAGACAAAGTGTTCAATATTGTGCTATTTGTTTCTTTCTTAGCTGCTTCTTCAAGAATATAATTTCTGTTCATTTTTTAAAATAAAAGTTTTAATTACTTCTTATTTATTCCTTTCATTTAAATATATTTTTTGGGTTCTGGTTCTGGTTACTGTTTAATTTTCATTTATAGTGGTTTCTATGCATATTCTCTGATGCTAATGCACTTCTTCAGTGTATTAGATGTCTTGCTTCTTTACTTTCTCATTCTCTCTGCCAAACTGTTCTCCTCTTTAAGAGTCATTCTTTACTCCCATTTAGTTTTTTGAATTTTTTTCTTTTAGTATATTGAGTGTAACATCATTTTGAGAGTAAGGGAAACTCAACTCAGAAAACCTCTCAGCCATGTTGTTATTATTTTTTCATTAATATATTTTGATTCATGTCTTTTGAATGTGCTTTGATGGCTGTGTAGATTTTAGGGAAAGTGGTACTTGAGAAGGAGGATCAAGAAACTGTACAAAGAGCTGGTGGAAGATGAAAAACTGATTACATAAATTCCAAGCTGATTAATATTGATCTGAGTTAAAAGATCAGTCATTATTATTGGCCTATGTTTAATAAGTTGTAATCATTAGGTATAATAACAAATTTTAATTCTAAATCAAAATTCATATCAAGACATGATGAAAGATTTCTTTAAAGTTATGGTATCTTTAAGATACCATAGATATAGAAAAAAAGAAAGGAAGAAAAGGAAAAAAAAGGAAGGATGGAAACACTAAACTTTTACTAGAGTATTTTGTCATCTTTTCTTACAGTACTATTAACTAACTTATAATTAATTTTTAAATTTTTAATTTTTAAAAATGTTCATGAAAATAATTTTAGTTTATGCAGTAATGGTAAATGGTAAAGGAGAGTCTAGCAGTAATTAAGTGCTTGCTAAATGCTTTATAATTATTATCTTAATCAAATATTCTCAATTTTAACAGTTGAGGAAATTGAGGCAGGAATAGACTGTGACTTATTTAGGGTCACACAGCTAGTGTCCAAACTAGATTTGAAAGCAGAATTCCCTGATTCAAGAACTAGTATTATATTCACTATATCATCTAGCTGCCTAAATAGGTAGAGCAATTCTATGAAGAACTAGAAAAGACTCTCCACATGAAATTAACATATATTATCTTATTTCATGACTCAAATGCAAATGTAAGAAAAAATGAAGATGGTGAAAAATAATTGAGAAAATGTAGTTTACAAATAAGACATGAGCGAGGCCAAAGGCTTACAATCTTAATACACAATATACAATTTGTATTCAAAAGTAATTCTTTAAAAATTCTTTTAGTACTTTTGAATGGATATCTACCTCAGCATAACTATAGCAAAACAAAAGCATAATCTGCATTGTTAGCAAAGATTTACTATCAGCCTCTGTTCTGTAATGGTACAGATCACAGACTCAAGCAAATTAGAACTAGAAAAGATTATAGAAGTCATCTATCTAGAAGAGCCTTTTTTAAAGACTTAACTGAAAATGGGCCCAGGCTTTCAATACCCTATTCTGATTTGGAGTAGTTCATTTGGAATTATTTTGCTTTACTTTTTGGAGGGAATTCTTTATTTAATTTTTGCAATATTTACCTTTTTTGAATATTTTATTTCTTTTGGCCTGCACTAGACCTCCCTTTTATTTAATTAAGTCTGTATTATTTTCACTTTCATTTCAGTGACTTGTATTGCATATCTGGAAAGATATGGAGATTTACTTGGTTTGAGAATTTTTCTAACAGCTTATCCATTTTTAAGACTTCAAATATCATTTCAATATCAGTGACTTTCAAGCTTTTATCTCTAGTCCTGAGTTTTAGTTCCTTTGTTAAAGTGATTTATAAATGTCCATTATTATTACACATTTCCAATACTCTTATTCTTCCCCATTAGAATAGCAATATTTCTTCTTTTCAAAATGTATATTTTTCATATGTCCTGAATAATTTTTTCTGCAAATTTAATGAAACCTGAAGATAAATTAATCAGTGTTTGATGGTGACAGCATTAGTAGACAATTAATCTCCAGCTGTTCAGCTACCAGTAAAAATTTCTGAGTACTTTGTAATATCACGTGCTGTTTTAAATCCTATCTTATTTCCAGGTAAGACATCTCTGATCTAATATATCATATAAAAATAGTTAAAGTATGTGTTGAGGATTAAAATGAGGTTATTAATCTTAGGAACAAAGAGAATAATGAATTTGTGATAAATGTTAACATGAAATAATATTTAAAGAGAAGTAATCATTTAGCACATGAAAGTTTCCCTATTTTTGAACTTTGTTTGCTTGTAACTCTGAATCTTGCCTCATGAATAATCTGTGATTTCATTGATCTGAATTTTGCAACTAATGACATTAAGAGAAACCACTTCTTAGTAATTTGACTGAACATGCTGCTGTGGAAATAAGATTTTCTTCAAGTATAGTCTCTTTTGGTGATGAGTGTCAATATATTTAGATTCAGATTCTTCAATAAGAATCCATTGCCAGAACAATGAGTTGGAAATTGCTCTGCTGACATAGTTTTCAGCAATCGCTGAAGCTTTAGATTAGTGGAGAACTTTATTGTCATTCTTTATCAAAAAGTTTTAGGAACTTTTGGGTGTCACCGAGAAGGGCTATTTGCTTGATTAAATCTTACAAAGCACCTGGGAAGGTTTGCTATGATTATTTTTCCCAGTCACTTTTTTCACTTAACTTTCCTTGAGGAGATCAAGCTTATTATCAGCTATAATATGCAAAAAAGGTTGGAGCAAAATCTACTATGCTTCAGGTGAAGTAAAAAAAGCAGGGGTAGCCATCCTGATCTCAGATCAAGCTAAAGTAAAAATTGATCTAATTAAAAGAGATAAGGAAGGACACAATATCTTGCTAAAGGGTAGCATGGATAATGAAGCAATATCAATATTAAACATATATACACCAAGTGGTGTAGCATCTAAATTCTTAAAAGAGAAATTAAGAGAGCTGCAAGAAGAAATAGACAGCAAAACTACAATAGTGGGAGATCTCAACCTTGCACTCTCAGAATTAGATAAATCAAACCACAAAATAAATAAGAAAGAAGTCAAAAAGGTAAATAGAATACTAGAAAAATTAGATATGATAGATCTCTGGAGAAAATGTAATGGGGACAGAAAGGAGTACACCTTCTTTTCAGCAGTTCATGGAACTTATACAAAAATTGACCATATATTAGGACATAAAAACCTCAAACTCAAATGCAGTAAGGCAGAAATAGTAAATGCATCCTTTTCAGACCACGATGCAATGAAAATTACATTCAACAAAAAGCCAGGGGAAAGTAGACCAAAAAATAATTGGAAACTAAACAATCTCATACTAAAGAATGATTGGGTGAAACAGCAAATCATAGACATAATTAATAATTTCACCTAAGAAAACGATAATAATGAGACATCATACCAAAATGTATGGGATGCAGCCAAAGTGGTAATAAGGGGAAATTTCATATCTCTAGAAACCTATTTGTATAAAATAGAGAAAGAGAAGGTCAATAAATTGGGCTTGCAACTAAAAATTCTAGAAAAGGAACAAATTAAAAACCCCCAGTCAAACACTAAACTTGAAATTCTAAAAATAAAAGGAGAGATCAATAAAATTGAAAGAAAAAAACTATTGAATTAATTAATAAAACTAAGAGTTGGTTCTATGAAAAAAACAACAAAATAGACAAACCCTTAGTAAATCTGATTAAAAAAAGGAAAGCGGAAAATCAAATTGTTAGTCTTAAAAATGAAAAGGAGAACTCGCCACTAACGAAGAGGAAATTAGAGCAATAATTAGGAGTTACTTTGCCCAACTTTATGCCAATAAATTTGACAACTTAAATGAAATAGAAAAATACCTCCAAAAATATAGCTTGCCTAAACTAACAGAGGAAGAAGTAAATATCCTAAACAGTCCCATCTCAGAAAAAGAAATAGAACAAACTATCAATCAAATCCCTAAGAAAAAATCCCCAGGACCAGATGGATTTACATGTGAATTCTACCAAACATTTAAAGAACAATTAACTCCAATGCTAAATAAACTATTTGAAAAAATAGGGATTGAAGGAGTCCTACCAAACTCCTTTTATGACACAGACATGGTACTGATACCTAAACCAGGTAGGCTGAAAACAGAGAAAGAAAATTATAGACCAATCTCCCTAATGAATATTGAAGCTAAAATCTTAAATAAAATATTTTTTCAAATAGTTTGTATAGTATTGGAATTAATTGTTCTTTAAATGTTTGGTAAAATTCACATGTAAATCCATCTGACCCTGGAAATTTTTTCTTAAGGAGCTGATTAACAGCTTGTTTAATTTCTTTTTTTCTAAAATGCGACTACTTAAGTTATTTATTTCCTCTTCTGGGAAATCTTAGGGGAAATTTATATTTTTGTAAGTATTTCTCTATTTCACTTAGATTATCAGAGGTATCAACATATAGTTGAGCAAAATAACTTCTAATTATATCTCTAATTTCCTCTTCATTGGTGGAATTCTCCCTTTTCATTTTTGAACTAAAAATTTGATTTTTTTTTCTTTATTATAATCAAATTAATTAAAGGCTTATCTATTTTTTTTCATAAAACCAACTCTTTATTAATTCAATAGTTTTCTTACTTTCAGTTTCATTAATTTCCCCTTTTATTTTTAGAATTTTAATTTTGGTATTTAATTGGGAATTTGTATTTTTGTTTTTCTAGCTTTTTTAGTTGCATGCCCAATTCACTGATCTTCTATTTCTCTATTTTATGCAAGTAAGCATCTAGAGATACTCTCTGTTGCATCCCACAAATTTTGGTATGTTGTCTTATTTTCTTGGATTAAATTATTGATTGTGATTATGATTTGTTTTTTTACCCACTCATTCCCTTTTCTACCACTAGTTTCTTTTTTATATCATCATAATAAAGTCAATTTATGCCTATTACCCCCTAATTTTACCTAAAGCAGGTATATAGTTCCCAAGAGTTAAACATATTATCTTCCCTTATAGGGATGTAAACTTTTAACTTTTAAAAGAAACATAGTTGCTTGTTTTTTTCTTTCCTTTCTACCTTTTTATGCTTCTCTTGAGCCCTGTATTTTAAAATCAAATTCTATATTTCAAGATCAAATTTAGTGTTCAGTTCTTCACTTTTCATCTAAAATAAATGCAATTAACCTTTTTCATTGAATGTCCATCTCTTTCCCTGAATGGTAATACTTAATTTTTCTGGGTAGTTAATTCTAGGCTGCAATCCAATTTTCTTTTAAGAATATTGGATTCCAAACCCTTTCATCCTTTAAATTAGAACCTGCTAGATCCTGCATAATCCTGATTGTGGCTCCTTGATATTTGAATTGTTTCTTTCTAGCTTCTTTTGATATTTTTCTCCTTAATCTGATAATTCTGAAATTTAGCTATGATGGAACTTGGAGTTTTCATTTTAGGGTCTCTTTCAGGAATTGCCAGTGAATTTTTTCAATAGATATTTTACCTTCTGGTACTAGGACATCAGACCATTTTTCCTTGATTTCCAGAAAGATGATGTTTAGGCTCTTTTTTGTTTTTTGTCATGGATTTCAAGAAACCCAATAATTCTTAGATTGTCTCTCCTAGATCTGTTTTCCAGATCAATTGTTTTTCCAATGAAGTATTTTACATTTTTTTTCTTTTTTTCTTTTCTTTTTTGTTTTGTTTTGTTTTGTTTTGTTTGATTGATTGTTAAAGTTTCATTGAGTCATTTACTTCCATTTGTTCAATCCTAAATTTATTTTCTTCAGGTAGCTTTATTTCCTTTTGCCTTTTTTTTTTAAAGTTTTTTTTTTTTAATATAACTTTTTATTGACAGAACCCATGCCAGAGTAATTTTTTACAGCATTATCCCTTGCACTCACTTCTGTTCTGATTTTTCCCCGCCCTCCCTCCACCCCCTCCCCCAGATGGCAAGCAGTCCTTTGCATGTTGAATAGGTTACAGTATATCCTGGATACAATATATTTTGTGCAGAATCGGACAGTTTTCTTGTTGTACAGGGAGAATTGAATTCAGAAGGTATAAATAACCCGGGAAGAAAAACAAAAATGCAAGCAGTTTATATTCATTTCCCAGTGTTCTTTCTCTGGGTGTAGCTGCTTCTGTCCATCTTTGATCAATTAAGGTTCTCTTTATCGAAGAGATCCACTTCCATCAGAATACATCCTCAAACAGTATTGTTGTTGAGGTATGTAATGATCTCCTGGTTCTGCTCATTTCACTCAGCATCAGTTCATGTAAGTCTCACCAGTCCTCTCTGTATTCATCCTGCTGGTCATTCCTTACAGAACAATAATATTCCATAACATTCATATACCACAATTTACTCAACCATCTCCAATTGATGGACATCCTTTCATTTTCTAGCTTCTAGCCACTACAAACAGGGCTGCCACAAACATTTTGGCACATACAGGTCCCTTTCCTTTCTTTAGTATCTCTTTGGGTTATAAGCCCAGTAGAAACACTGCTGGATCAAAGGGTATGCACAGTTTGATAAGTTTTTGAGCATAGTTCCAAATTGCTCTCCAGAATGGCTGGATGTGTTCACAATTCCACCAACAATGTATCTGTGTCCCTGTTTTCCCACATCCCCTCCAACATTCTGCATTATCTTTCCCTGTCATTCTAGCCAATCTGACAGGTGTGTAGTGGTATCTCAGAGTTGTCTTAATTTGCATTTCTCTGATTAATAATGATTTGGAGCATATTTTCATATGTCTATAAATAGTTTCAATTTCTTCATCTGAGAATTGTCTGTTCATATCCTTTGACCATTTATCAATTGGAGAATGGTTTGATTTCTTATAGATTAGAGTCAATTCTCTATATATTTTGGAAATGAGGCCTTTATCAGAACCTTTGATTGTAAAAATGTTTTCCCATTTTATTGTTTCCCTTCTAATCTTGTTTGCATTTGTTTTGTTTGTACAAAAACTTTTCAATTTGATATAATCAAAATTTTCTATGTTGTGGTCAATAGCGATCTCTAGTTCTTCTTTGGTCATAAATTCCTCCCTCTTCCACAGGTCTGTGAGGTAAACTATCCTATGCTCTTCCAATTTATTTATCATCTCATTCTTTATGCCTAGGTCATGAACCCATTTTGACCTTATTTTGGTGTACGGTGTTAAGTGTGGATCAATGCCTAGTTTCTGCCATACTGATTTCCAATTTTCCCAGCAATTTTTTGTCAAATACTGTGTTCTTATCCCAAAACTGGGGTTTTTGGGTTTGTCAAACACTAGATTATTAAAGTTATTGGCTGTTTTGTCCTTTGAACCTAACCTATTCCATTGATCAACTAGTCTATTTCTTAGCCAATATCAGATGGTTTTAGTAACTGCTGCTTTATAATATAATTTTAGATCTGGTACAGCTAGGCCACCTTCATTTGATTTTTTTTTTTTCGTTAATTCCCTTGAAATTCTTGACCTTTTGTTTTTCCATATGAACTTTGTTGTTATTTTTTCTAATTCATCAAAGTAGTTTTTTGGGAGTCTGATTGGTATAGCGCTAAATAAATAGATTAGTTTAGGTAGTATTGTCATCTTTATTATATTTGCTCGCCCAATCCAAGAGCATTTAATATTTTTCCAGTTGGTTGGATCAGACTTAATTTGTGTGGAAAGTGTTTTGTAGTTTTGCTCATAAAGTTTCTGATTTTCCCTTGGCAGATAGATTCCTAAATATTTTATACAATCAGTAGTTACTTTAAATGGAATTTCTCTTTGTAACTCTAACTGTTGGGTTTTGTTAGTGATATATAAGAATGCTGATGACTTATGTGGGTTTATTTTATATCCTGCAACTTTGCTGAAGGTGTAGATTGTTTCTAATAACTTTTTGGTAGAATCTCTGGGGTTCTCTAAGTATACCATCATATCATCAGCAAAGAGTGATAATTTGGTTTCTTCATTGCCTATTCTTATTCCTTTAATCTCTTTCTCAACTCTTATTGCCAAAGCTAGCATTTCTAATACAATATTAAATAGTAACGGTGATAGTGGGCAACCTTGTTTTACTCCTGATCTTATTGGAAATGGTTGCAGTTTGTCCCCGTTACATATGATGCTTACTGCTGGTTTTAAATAGATGCTACTGATTATTTTAAGGAAAAGTCCATTTATTCCTATACTCTCAAGAATTTTTAATAGGAATGGATGTTGGATTTTATCAAATGCTTTTTCTGCATCTATTGAGATGATCATATGGTTTTTGTTAATTTGATTATTAATATGGCCAATTATATTGATTAAGCAATTTACTTCCTCCTCTGATAATCTGGGAAGCCTATATTTTTGGAGGTAGTCATCCATTTCACTTAGGTTATCAAATTTATTGGCATAAAGTTGGGCAAAGTAACCCCTTATTATTTCTTTAATTTCCTCTTCATCAGTGGTAAGTTCTCCTTTTTCATTTTTAAGACTGCCAATTTGATTTCCCTCTCTTCTTTTTCTAATCAGATTTACCAAAGGTTTATCAATTTTATTGTTTTTTTTCATAAAACCAACTCTTAGTTTTATTTATTAGTTCAATCGTTTTTTTACTTTCTATATTATTTCTATATTATTCTATATTATTAATTTATCCTTTTAATTTTAGAATTTCAAGTTTAGTAATTGATTGGGGGTTTTTAATTTGGTCTTTTTCTAACTTTTTAAGTTCCAGGCCCAATTCATTGATCTTCTCTTTTTCTATTTTATTCAAGTAAGCCTCTAAGGATATAAAATTTCCCCTTATTACTGCTTTGGCTGCATCCCATAAATTTTGATATGATGTCTCATTGTTGTCATTATCTTGAGTGAAATTTTTAATTGTATCTATAATTTGCTGTTTCACCCAATCATTCTTTAAGATGAGATTATTTAGTTTCCAATTACTTTTTGGTCTATTTACACCTAACTTTTTGTTGAATGTAGTTTTTATTGCATTGTGGTCTGAAAAGAAAGCATTTACTATTTATGCCTTCCTGCATTTAATTTTGAGGTCTTTATGTCCTAATATATGGTCAATTTTTGTGTAGGTTCCATGAATTGCTGAGAAGAAAGTATACTCCTTTCTGTCACCATTCAGTTTTCTCCAGAGATCTATCATACCTAATTTTTCTAATATTCTATTTACCTCTTTAATTTCTTTCTTATTTGTTTTGTGATTTTATTTATCTAAATCTGAGAGTGCAAGATTGAGATCTCCCACTATTATAGTTTTGCTGTCTATTTCTTCTCGCAACTCTCTTAGCTTCTCTTTAAGGAAGTTAGATGCTATACCACTTGGTGCATATATGTTTAATACTGATATTGCTTCATTGTCTATAGTACCCTTAAGCAAGATATAGTTTCCTTCCTTATCTCTTTTAATTAGATCAATCTTTGCTTTTGCTTGATCTGAGATAAGGATGGCTACCCCTGCTTTTTTGACTTCACCTGAAGCATAATAGATTCTGCTCCAGCCTTTTACCTTTAGTCTGTGTGTATCTCCCTGTTTTAAATGTGTTTCCTGTAAACAACAGATTGTAGGGTTCTGACTTTTGATCCAGTCTGCTATCCGCCTCCTCTTTATGGGAGAGTTCATCCCATTCACATTTGCGGTTAAAATAACCAATTCTTCATTTCCTGCCATCTTAATATCCCCAGATTATACTTTTCTTTTTCTTGCCCTCCTTCCCTTCTTCCCTATTGGTCCCACTAACGTCGCACAGCTTTGCCTCTTTACTATCCCTCCCTCCTCCTTTTGAATCCCTTCCCCTTTCTTGTACCCTTCCCTTATTACTCTTTTTCCTTCTCCCTTTTCCTCTCCCACTTTTTAATGAAGTGAGAGAAGAATCTGAGTAAAACAAATATGTCAATTGTTTCCTCTTTGAGCCAACTCTGATGCGAGTAGGATTCACACAATGTTCCTCCCCCTCTCTAAGTTCCCTCATATATGATAGGTTTCCTTTGCCTCATTGTTGCATGTAGTTTCCCTCTTTTTATCTCCCTTCTTCCCTTTTACTGACACTATCCTCTTTCCATTTCTACTTCCCTTTTTTATGTTATATCAGTAAGATCAAATTATACATATGGTTTTTATGTATATTCACAACAGAAATACAGTTCTCAAGAGTTCCTTTTACCTTTTTCTACTTCTCTTGATTCCTGTTGTTGAAGATCAAATTTTTTGTTTAAGTCTGGTTTTTTCCTTAGAAACAGATGGAATTCCTCTATTTCATTAAATATTCATCTTCTTGCATGGAAAAAAATACTCAGTTTAGCTGGATAGTTTATTCTTGGCTGCATTCCAAGTTCTTTTGCCTTTCGGAATATCTGGTTCCAGGCCCTTCGATCCTTTAATGTTGAGGCAGCCAGATCTTGCGTGACCCTTATTGTTGCATCTCAGTATTTGAACTGTTTTTTTCCTGGCTGCTTGTAAAATTTTTTCTTTAGTCTGGAAATTCTGAAGTTTGGCCACAATATTCCTTGGAGTCTTTATTTTAGGGTCTTTTTCAGAAGGTGTTCGATGGATTCTTTCAATGCCTATTTTCCCTTCCAGTTCTATTACTTCTGGGCAGTTCTCTTTGATGATTTCCTGTAAAATAGTATCTAGGCTCTTTTTTTCATCATAATTTTCTGGTAGTCCGATGATCCTCAGGTTATCTCTCCTAGATCTATTTTCCAGGTCTGTTGTTTTTCCAAGTAAATATTTGACATTTTTTTTCCAATCTTTCATTTTTTTGGTTTTGCTTGACTGATTCTTGATGTCTCAATTAATCAGTCATTTCTATTTGTTCAGTTCTAATTTTTAGTGAGTTATTTTCTTCATTAGCTTTTTTTTTACTTCTTTTTGTATATGTCCAATTGAGTTGTTTTGCTCTATGGAATTTTTTTCCATTTCCCTATTTTTTTTTTTTTTTTTTAGTGAGTCATTTTCCTTTTCCAATTCGCACACTCTGTTTCCCTGCACTTCTTGGGAGTTTTTTACCTTTTGCAATTCACATTTCAAGAAGTTGTTTTCTTTTTCCACTTTATCAAATTTTTCTTTTAGTGAGTTGTGTGTCTTTCCCCATTTCTCTTCTAGCTCTCTTTCAAGGTTTTTAATAGTCTCTTCTAGGAGAGCCTTTTGTATTGGAGACCAACAATCATCTGGAGACTGTTTGCTATTAGTCTCTTCAGGGTTGAAAAGCTGTTCTCTTTCTGTATAGAAACTATCAATCGTTCTTTTGATTTTTTTACTCATTTTGTTAAAGCCTGTAAGGTTTGCCTTCAGAGCTAGGAGGTTACTAGCTTCCTCTGCAGAGCAGTGAAAGGTATATGGATGGGGTAGCTGTCCTGCCGAACGGCTACAAAAAGCAGTGAGGTACTGGAGTGCTCTGGGAAAGAGTTCCCCACCGAAAATAACTCAGGCCTGCAGGGCTGGGCTGGGAAAGTGCCTTTCAATGAACCTCAGCTGTGTGAGATAACGACTGCCCTGGGGCTAGACACTTAGCAGTGAGAGTTTCACTGCCCCAAGCCAAACCCTGCCCTGGGGCTATGGGTATTAGCAGCTGAGCAGTGAATGGATTTTCAGGGACCAGAAGTGTCTGCCTGGGAAGCACAGTCTGCTGGGGAGGTTCTATTGCCCCAGGCCGAGCCCCCCACACTGCCTATTAGAGGCTGCCCAGGCTGTGCCCCGCTGTTGTGCAGATTAGTAACTGCCCCCGCAAAAGCCCCGAACTGCCGGATGTGGCCACAGGGCTGCGATTAAATCTGCCTGATTCACTTCCGGGTTTGAGGGGTTACAGCCAGATCTCGTTAGGTTCTGGCGTTTTTTAGAGGACCCTCTGTTTTAGGCTTTAACTTCTCTGCCAGTTTACTGCTTTGTAATCAAGGCAGAGCAATTAGCCTATAGCAGAGTGGTCTCTATAACTTCTCTAGCCACAGAGATCACCCCGCCCCTGGTCTGCTTAGGACGCTAGCCTCTCGCTGCCTGTGCTAGTCTGTTCCTGGCCCCTCAGGACAAACCTTTCCTGGCGAGCTTCCCGATTGGCTGGTAAATTGTAGTGCTTCTTATTTTCATGAATTTAAGCAGTGAAGAGTTATTTTTGAGGCTGGATTAAATAGTTGGTTATGAGGGTAATGAGAGGAGCTTAGAGAGTCGTGTGTGCCTGCTCCGCCATCTTGGCTCCACCTGGAAGTCCCAGTTTGATAACTTTTTGAGCATAGTTCCAAATTACTCTCCAGAATGGCTGGATGTATTCACAATTCCACCAACAATATATCAGTGTCCCTGTTTTTGCACATTCCCTCCAACATTCTGCATTATCTTTCCCTGTCACTCTATCCAATCTGACAGATGTGTAGTGGTATATCAGAGTTGTCTTAATTTGCATTTCTCTGATTAATAATGATTTGGAGCATATTTTCATATGTCTATAAATAGTTTTAATTTCTTCGCCTGAGAATTGTCTGTTCATATCCTTTGACCATTTATCAATTGGAGAATGGTTTGATTTCTTATAAATTAGAATAAATTCTCTATATATTTTGGAAATGAGGCCTTTATCAGAACCTTTGACTGTAAAAATGTTTTCCCAGTTTATTGTTTCCCTTCTAATCTTGTTTGCATTTGTTTTGTTTGTACAAAAACTTTTCAATTTGATATAATCAAAATTTTCTATTTTTGGTCAATAGTGATCTCTAGTTCTTCTTTGGTCATAAATTCCTCCCTCTTCCACAGGTCTGAGAGGTAAACTATCCTATGCTCTTCCAATGTATTTATAATCTCATTCTTTATGCCTAGGTCATGAACCCATTTTGACCTTCTCTTGGTGTTCAGTGTTAAGTGTGGGTTCCTTTTGCCTTTGTCCAATTGAACTTTTAAATGAATTGTTTCATTCACTGGATTTTTTCCATTTCATAATTTCTGTTTTTCAATCAATTGGTTTCTTTTATTATTATTATTATTTATTTTTTTTTATTTACAAAACATATGCATGAATAATTTTTCAACATTGACCCTTGCTAAACCTTCTGTTCCAACATTTTCCATCCTTCCCCCCATACCCTATGCTAGCTGGCAGGCAATACATGTTAAATATATTAAAGTATGTTAAATGCAAGGTATCTATACATATTTGTACAGTTATCTCGTTGCACAAGAGAAATTGGATTTAGAAAAAAGGTTTTAAAAAGTGAGAAGGAAAGCAAAAAAACAACAAAAAAAGCAATAACAGAAAGAGTGGAAATGCTATGTTGTGATCCACACTCATTTTCCATAGTTCTCTTTCTGGGTGTAGCTAATTCTCTTCATTACTGAACAATTGCAACTGCTTTGAATTATCTCAGTGTTGAAGAGAGCCATAACCATCAGAATTGATCCTCATATAGTACTGTTGTTGAAATGTATAATGATCTCCTAGTTATGCTCATTTTACTTTGCATCCATTCATGTAAGTCTCTCCAGGCCTCTCTGAAATCATACTGTTAGTCATTTCTTACAGAAAAATAATATTTCATAATATTTATATACCACAATTTATCTAACCATTCTCCAACTGATGGGCATCCATTCAATTTCCAGTTTCTACCCACTACAAAAAAGGGCTGCCACAAACATTTTTGCACATACAGGTTCCTTTTCCTTTTTTAAGATCCCTTTGGGATATAAGCCCAGAAGTAACACTGCTGGATCCAAGGGTATGCACAGTTTGATAACTTTTTGAAAATAGTTCCAAATTGCTTTGCAGAATGGTTGGATCCATTCTTAATTCCAGCAACAATGTATCAATGTCCCAGTTTTCCCACATCTCCTCCAACATTCATCATTATCTTTTCCTATCATCTTAAGCAGTCTGAGAGGTGGTCTCTCAGAGTTGTCTTAATTTGCATTTCTCTGATCAATAATTATTTGGAGCACATTTTCATATGCTTAGAAATGGTTTCAATTTATTCATCTTAAAATGATCTGTTCATATCCTTTGACCATTTATCAACTGGAGAATGGCTTGCTTTTTAAAATAAATTTGAGTAAATTCTCTATATATTTTGGAAATGAAGCTTTATCAGAAGCTTTGATCATGAAAATGTTTTCCCAGTTTATCGTTTTCCTTCTAATCTTGTCTGCATTAGTTTTGTTTGTACAAAAACTTTTTAACTTAATATAATCACAATTTTCTATTTTGTGATCAATAATGATCTCTAGTTCTTCTATGGTCACAAATTCCTTCCTCCTCCACAGGTCTGAGAGGTAAACTATGCTATATTCTTCTAATTTTTTTTTTTTTTTAATAATCTCATCCTTATGTCTAGATCATGAACCCATTTTGACCTTATTTTGCTGTATAGTGTTAAATGTGAGTCAATGTCTAGTTTCTGCCATACAAGTTTCTAATTTTTCCAGCAGTTTTTGTCAAATAGTGAATTCTTATCCTAAAAGCTGTGGTCTTTGGGTTTTTAAAACGCTAGATTGCTATAGTTATTTCCTGTGAACTTAACCTCTTCCACTGATCACCTAGACTGTTTCTTAGCCAATATCAAACCTTTTTGATGACCACTGTTTTATAATATAGTTTTAGATCTGGTACAGCTAGGCCACCTTCATTTGATTTTTTTTTTCATTAGTTCCCTTGAAATTCTTGATCTTTTGCTTTTCCAGATGAATTTTGTTATTTTTTCTAAGTTAGTAAAATAGTTTTTTGGGAGTTTGATTGGTGTAGCACTAAATAAATAGATTCATTTATGTAGTGTTATTATCTTTATTATATTTGCCCAACCTGTCCAAGAGCATTTAATATTTTTCCAATTCTTTAGATCTGACTTTATTTGTGTGGAAATTGTTTTGTAGTTTGGCTCATATAGTTCCTGACTTTCCTTTGGCAGAAAGATTTTCAAATATTTCATATTATAAACAGTTATTTCTACTGTCTATAATGTCTCTTTGTATCTCTTGCTGTTGGATTTTGTTAATGATGTATAAAAATGCTGATAATTGATATGTATTTATTTTGCATCCTGGAACTTTGCAAAAGTTGTGAATTATTTGTAATAGCTTTTTAGTAGATTCTCTGGGGTTCTCAAAATATAATATCATATCATCTGCAAAGAGTGATAATTTGGTTTCCTCATTACCTACTCTAATTTCTTTAATCTCTTTTTCATCTCTTATTGCCAAAGCTAGCATTTCTAATACATTATTGAATAGTAATGGTGATAGTGGGCAACTTTGTTTCACTCCTGAACTTATTGGAAATTGTTCCAATTTATCCCCATTTCCTATGATGTTTACTGACAGTTTTAAATATATGCTCCTGACTATTTTAAGGAAAAGTCCATTTATTCCTATAATCTCTAGTGTTTTTAGTAGGAATGGGTGTTAGAGTTTATCCAATGCTTTTTCTGCATCTATGGAGATGATCATATAATTTTTGTTAATTTAGTTATAAATACAGTCAATTATGCTAATAGTTTTCCTATTATTGAACCAGCTCTGCACTCCTGGTATAAATCCTACTTGGTCATAGTGTATTATCCTAGAGATTATTTTCTGTAAACTTTTTGCTAATATTTTATTTAAGATTTTTTAATCAATATTCATTAGGTAGATTGGTGTATAATTTTCTGTTTTCAGCCTACCTGGTTTAGGTATCTGTACCATGTCTGTGTCACAAAAGGAATTTTGCAGGACTCCTGCATTCCCTATTTTTTCAAATAGTTTATATAGCATTGGAGTTAATTGTTCTTTAAATGATTAGTAGAATTCACATGTAAATCCATCTGATCTTGGGGTTTTTTCTTAGGGATTTGATTAACAGCTTGTTTTGTTTATTTTTCTAAAATAGGACTATTGAATCAATTTACTTCTTCTTCTGTTAATGTATATTTTTGAAGGTATTCATCCATTTCACTTAGGTTATCAAATTTATTGGCATAAAGTTGGGCAAAGTAATTCCTAATTATTGCTTTAATTTTCTCTTCCTTAGTGGAAAGTTTTCCCTTTTAATTTTTAAGTCTATCAATTTGATTTTCCTCTTTCCTTCTAATAAAATTTACCAAAAGTTTATTTTTTTTTTTGCTTTTTTCATAAAACCAACTTAGTTTTATTTATTAATTTAATAGGTTTTTTTTTTTTTTTTTTTTTTTTTTTTTTTTTTTTTTTTTTTTTTTTACTTTCAATTTTATTAAGCTCTCCTTTTATTTTTAAAATTTCAGTTTAGTGTTTTGGTGGGTTTTTAATTTGTTCTTTTTCTTGCTTTTTTAGTTGCAACACTTGCCACATACAGCCCTCCCTCTTTATAATTCCTTCCTTCCCCCTTAGATTCACCCCCCCCTTTTAAACCTTTATTCTATCATTTCTGTATTCCCTTTTATTTATGCTACCCCTTCCCTTTTTTCTTTTCCCCTCCCACTTTTCAGTGAGGTGGGAGAAGTTTCTGTATAAACCAAATAAATATGTCTTATATTTTCTCTTTGATTCAAATCTGATGAGAGTAGGATTCACACAATGTTCATCCCCCTCCCCTTTTTCCTTCAGATATAATAGGTTTCCTATGCCTCTGTGTGAAATGTAGTTTCCCTCCTTTTACCTCCACTTTTCTCTTTTTATGGTACAATCTCTTTTCCACCTCTAGTTCATTTTTTATGTTATAACAGTAAAATCAAATTATACATGTACTCTCTATGTATACCTATAACAGAAATACAGTTCTCAAAAGTTCTTTTTGCTATTTTATTCTTTGCTTGAGTCATATATTTGGAAGTCATATTTTTTTGTTTAGCTCTGGTTTTTTCATCAGAAATAAATAGAATTCCCCTGTGTCCTTAAATACCCATCTTCTTACCTGAAAGACAATATTCAGTTTAGCTGGATAATTTATTGTTGGCTGCATTCCAAATTACTTTGCCTTTCAGAATATTAAATTCCAGGCCCTTTGACCTTTTAATGTAGACACTCATAGATCCTGAGTAATCTTTATTGTGGCTCCATGGTATATGAATTGTTTTTTGTTTTTTTTTTTTTTCCTGGCTGCTTGTAATATTTTTTCCTTGGTCCAATAGTTGTGAAATTCAGCAACAACATTCATTGGAGTTTTAATTTTGGGTTCTCAGGAGTTGTTCAATGAATTTTTTCAATGGCTATTTTACCTTCTGATTTTATGACATCTGGGCAGTTCGCTTTGATGATTTCCTGAAAAAAAAATGTTTCTAGGCTCTTTTTTTTTAAAATCATGATTTTCAGGGAATCCTTAGGGAATCCAATAATCCTTAGATTATCTCATATAGCTCTATTTTCCAAGTCTGTTGTTTTCCCAAATAGGTATTTAACATTTTTTTTCGATTTTTTTGGTTCTGCTTGACTCATTCTTGATGTTTCCTTGAGTCATTCATTTCCCTTTAGTCAGTTCTGATTTTTAATGAATCATTTTCTTCATTTACTTTTTACATTTCTTTTTGTATTTTGTATTTCATTTCAATTGAGTTTTTAAAAGAGTTGTTTTGTTCTATGGATTTTTTTTTCCATTTAACCAATTTTTTAAAGGAGTTCTTTACCTTTTCCAATTCACAAATTCTGTTTTCCTGGGAGTTATTTACCTTTTCCATTTCATATTTCAGGGAGTTGTTTTCTTTTTCCATTTTAACAAATCTTTCTTTTAATGAGTTATATTCCTTTTCCAAATACTTGCAGAGTTTTCCTTTTCTTTCCCCATTCTTCTTCCAACTCTCTTTTAAGATTCTTTTAAATTTCTTCTAGTAGAGCCTTGTATAGTGGGGACAAGGTTATATCCCACTTCATCTAGAGAGAATCTGCTTTTAATCTCCTCAGGGTTTGAAATCTGTTCTCTTTCACTATAGAAAATATCTATAGTGAGAGCTCACTTTGCCTTTTTACTCTTTTTTTTTAAGTTGGGGTCTGCTTTGGGGGCAATGAGAGCTTTTCAAGTTTCCTGAACAGGCACCAGGAAGTGGCAGTGAAGCCACAGCAGCTGCATTGGGATTGGCTACTCTGGGATCATGCTGAGTTACTCCTGGTGCTGGGTGGTTGTGGCCAGGTCCTGTGAGACTGTGGCTCTTTGGGGTTCACTTTTTACCTTTTGTGTTTGTGTTGCAAGTTTTATAACTTCTCTGCTGATCTACTGGCTTGCAAACAGAGCAGAGTAGCCAACACTGTGTCAGAGTCCTCACTGCAGATTCTCTACCCGTGGAGATTACACCCTGATGCCTATCTGCTCAGCATGTGCTGGCTTTAGTGCTCTGCCTGCCTGCCTGCCTGTGCCTGGACCTGACCTGGCCTTCTTCCCTTCTTGCACCTGACCAAAATAGACCATTTCTGGAGATCTTTGAGATTATCTTCTGTTGATAATGTGTTGCACTCCCAATATTTGTGGATTCTTACAATCCAGCACTAATTCAGAGGCTGAATTTCATAAATAGTTTGAGGGTAGCAAGAGAGCTCAGAATGAAGAGTGTGTCCTCTCTGCCATCTTGCCTCTGCCCCAGAATGGGTTTCTTTTTTAACTGCAACCATGATGGAATAGCCAACACTGCTGTACTTTGGACAAGAGCCTCCAGTTATATTCCCCAGTGTATGTACACCACAATGTCCTGGATCCCATTCCACACCTATGCATAGCTTCTCCCCGTGGATCTGATGGAAATAGACCTTTTCTAAAGTTCCTTTAAAATTTATTTTGCTGGAATTTTCTTACACTCCAAATATTTATGGGTTTTGTCACTCCAAAGTCAATTCAAAGGCTTGATCTTATGTTGACCTCAGGGATACCAGGGAGAGTACCTGTCTACTCTCTGCCATCTTGGCTCCATCCCTAATATTTTTTAATTTAAAAATTATACATATTTTTATTAAATTTTATTTTCTGATTTTCATCATCTCTCATAATAAATAAAACAAAAATCTTGTAAAATATACAAAATCTAGTAAAAGGAGTTCCCAAATCAGCTACTTAAAAGAATATAGGTCTAATATTACTCCTCTACCAGAAAGTAAGTAGAATGTTCTATTCATTGATTAGACTTTTTGCCTTTCAAAGTTGATCACTATTAGAATATTGTTGTTGTTGTTGTTATTGTTGTTGTTTTGCAATGCTCTTGTCATATAAAGCATCCACTTTGCTTCACTCTGCATCGATCATACAAGTTTTCTCTGGTTTCTTTGAAACTATATTTTTCAGTATTTTTAAAAAATATATATAATTCTATTATAAACTTCATTTACAATTATATTTTGCTTGGCTATTAACTGATAGGCTCTTTTTAATGTCCAGATTTTTACCCATATATATAAAAAGAATTATTATAATGCCTCTGTATATGTAATGTCCTTTTCTTTCTTTTTCATCTCTTTGTCTTATAGGAAAAATAGTTGCATGGCCACATCAAAGGGTGTATTAACTTGTCAAATATATTTATAAATTGTATCACATAGTGGGACAAAGAGAGACACAGAAAGAGAGAAAGGGAAAGATAGAGAGAGATAAATAGATATAGGGTTTTCTTAATCTGGCCAAGCCAGAAAACACATTAATACAAAGCAAAGTTTATTTAATACCCCTTAGAAAGTGCTCTTGCACTGGTTTCCTTACTACCATGAGAAAAGGTCCTTCTTATTCTAAATAATTATTTGATCTAGACAGAGAAAGGGTCTTAGAAGTCTTTTTTCATTACTTTGATGTCAAGGTCAATATAAGTTAGAGTAGTTAGGTGGAGATAATTGAAGTTTCATGGGTAAACTTGCTTTTTTCCTATTTCACTGTTATGTTTCCATTGGAACAATGTTATTGTCTTAAGGTCAGAATAGGATGGTTTGTGGTGGGTAGATGAAAGAAAGAAGAGTTGGAAGAATAACACGATGGAAGCATATTGAACCCTATACTATAGTGATTGAATATTCCTGGGCACACAGGAAATAAGATTTCTCATTATAGATTTCTCATTCCTTTGCAAATCCTACTTTTTTTCTTTCTTTTTGAAGCATTTTAATTTAATTTTATTTAGTATATTCCCCAGTAACATTCAAAACATTTTTTTTAACATTTGTTTTGAAATTTTTTTAGTTCTAGGTTTTTTCCCTTATCCCTACTCACAATTAAGCAACCACTTATGAAGTTATGTGAAACATTTCCATAAATGTCAAGATGTGAAAGAAGAAAATAAAAATCTTATGCCCTAACTAAAATAAAAACCCTCAAGAAAATTAAAATGAGAGAGAGAGAGAGAGAGAGAGAGAGAGAGAGAGAGAGAGAGAGAGAGAGAAACAGACAGAGACAGACAGAGACAGAGACAGAAACAGACAGACATAGAAACACAGAGAGAGAGAAAGAAAGAGGGAGAGGGAAAGAGAGAAAGAGAAAGATAGACTATTAGATAGACAGAATGTTTCAATCTGTACACAGATACAATCAGTTTCTTCTCTGGATATGGATAGAATTTTTTATCATAAGTCTTTCAGAGTAGTCATGGATGACTGTAGTACTGAGAAAATCAAAGTCATTTACAGCTGGTTATTCTAGAACATTGCTATTTCTTTGTATACAATACATTTTACTTTGCTTGAGCTCATGGAGGACTTTCCTGTTTTTTTTTTTTTTTTCTTTCCTGAGAGCATACTATTCATCATTTCCCAAAGAACAATAATATTCCATCATAAATGCACAACACAGTTTATTGAGCCATTTTCCAATTGATAAAAATCCCAATTTCAATTTTTCTTTTGCCCTGAAAAGAAAATTACTATTAATATTTTTGAACATATAAGTTATTTTTTTCTTTCTCCTGAATCTTTTTTAGTATTTGTGGCAAATAGTGGTGTTGCTAAATCAAAGGATATGCATGAATTTATAGTCCTTTGTGCACAGATCATATATTTTGATCATTTATCAATTGGGGCATAGTTCTCATTTTTTAAAAATAAATTTGACTCAGTTTTTTCTATGTTTGAGAAATGAGACCTTAGAGAAACTTGGTTGGAAATTCTTCTTATAATTAGTATTGCTTTCTGTTATTTTCCCCATTTATTTTCTCTCTCCTTTCAATCTATCCCTCCTCAAAAGTGTTTTGGTATTGAGCATTCCCTCTACTAATATGCCTTCTCTTTTATCACCCTCCCACTTTCCTTCCTATCCATTTACTTCCTATTTTCCTGCAGGATAAGATAGATTTCTATATTTCTATTGAGCCTGTATATTATTTCCTCTTTGAGCCAATTCTCATGAGAGTAAGATTCATTCTCTCCATCTCTTCCCCCTCTTCCCTTTACTGTAAAAGCTTTTTTTCTTGCCTGTTTTTATTTGCAGATAATTTGTACCATTCCACTTTTCCCTTTCCTTTTTCCCCAGTGCATTCCTCTCATCACTTAATTTCATCATTTAAAAAAGATATTATCCCTTCATATTCAACTCATATTTGTGTTCTCTATCGACATATACTCCTTTTACTTACTATAATAATGAAAATTCTAATGAGTTACAAATATCATTGTGCCATAAAAGAATATAAGCAGATAAACTTTATTATCCCTTATAATACAACCTTCCTGATTATCTCCTTATGCTTCTCCTGAGTCCTGTATTTGAAAATC
This sequence comes from Antechinus flavipes, assembly GCF_016432865.1. Classification (NCBI taxonomy): domain Eukaryota; kingdom Metazoa; phylum Chordata; class Mammalia; order Dasyuromorphia; family Dasyuridae; genus Antechinus; species Antechinus flavipes. The sequence goes on along the minus strand of NC_067400.1, from coordinate 295,000,678 downwards.
AAATTTTCCATTCAGCTCTGTTCTTTTCATCACAAATATGAAAAGCCTTCATTTCATTGAATTTTCCTTTGAAAGATTATACTCAATTTTGCTAGGTAAGTGATTCTTGAGCTCCATTGCTCTCTAGAATATTGTATTTCAATCCCTTTGGTCCTTTAATGTAGAAGCTGATAAATTTTGTGTTATCCTGACTGGTGCTCCACTATACTTGAATTATTTATTTCTGAATACTTACAATATTTTTCCTTGATCTGGGAGTTCTGCAAGTGGGCTATAATATTCATGGGAGTTTTCATTTTGGGATCTCTTTCAGGAGATGATTGGTGGATTTTTCAATTTCTATTTTACCCTCTGATTCTAGAACATCACGAGTGTTTCCCTTGATAATTTCTTGAAATGTATTGTTCAGTTTCTTTCTTTCTTTCTTCTTCTTCTTCTTTTTTTTTGATCATGACTTTCAGGTAGACCAATACTTTTAAAATTATCTTTCCTGGATTTATTTTTCAGGTGAGTTGTTTTTCCAAGGAGAGATAGCGCACATTTTTTCCTTTTTTTTTTTTTTTTTTTTGGTTTTGCTTTATTGTATCTTGCTTTCTCATAAAATCATTAGCTTCACTTGGTCAATTCTATTTTTAAAGGAGGTATTTTCTTCAGTGAGTTTTTGTGCCTCCTTTTCCAATTGGCCAATTTTGCTTTTTAAGGCATTAATCTCATTAACTTTTTGCATTTCCTTTTTTTACCACTCTTAATTATCTCTCTAATTTTTCACCTATTTCTCTTAATTGATTTTCTTTTTTTTATTCATTAATTTATTTATTTTTTGGCATACATTGTTTTATGAAACATGTTGGGACAGAAAAATCAGAGCAAAAGGGAAAATCCATGGGAGAGATAAATTATTAAAAAAAACCTTTAAAAAGAAGTGAACATAGTGTTTGTTGATTTACATTGAGTCTCTTTACTTCTTTTTTTAATATTTTATTTTATTTTATAATAACTTTATATTGACAGAATCCATGCCAGGGTAATTTTTTTACAACATTATCCCTTGCACTCGCTTCTGTTCTGATTTTTCCCCTCCCTCTCTCCACCCCCTCCCCTAGATGGCAAGCAGTCCTATATATGTTAGATATGTTACAGTATATCCTAGATACAATATATGTTTGCAGAACCGAACAGTTCTCTTGTTGCACAGGGAGAATTGGATTCAGAAGGTAAAAATAACACGGGAAGAAAAAAAATGCAAATAGTTCACATTCGTTGAGTCTCTTTACTTCTTTTTCTGGATGTGGATGGCATTTTATGTCCAAAGTCTATTAGGATTGCTTTGAATCATTGAATCACTGAAAAGAACCAAATCTTTCATAGTTGATTATTGCACATTCTTGCTGTTACTATACACAATGTATTCTTGGTTCTGCTTGGTTCACTCAGCATCAGTCATGTAAATCTTTCCAGGACTTTCTAAAATCAGCTTATTCAGCATTTTTTAAATAGAGCAATAATATTCCATTACCTTCATATACCACAACTTGTTCAGCCATTCTAATTCTTTGCTACCACAAAAAGAGGTGCTACAAACATTTTTGCACATCTGAGTTTTTTTTTTTCCCTCCTTTATAATTTTCTTGGGAAACAGACCCAGTAATGGCACTGCTGGGTCAAAGAGTCTGCACAGTTTACTTGTCTTTTGGGCAAAGTTCCAGATTGTTCTCCAGAATGGATGGGTTATTTCACAACCCCACTAACAATTCATTAGTGTACCAGTTTATCTACATCACCAGCAATATTTATCATTATCTTTTCCTGTTATCTTAGCCAAACTGAGAGATGGGAGGTGATACTTCAGAGTTGTTTTAATTAGCATTCCTATATTCAATAGTGATTTAAGGCAAAAAAAAAAAAAACTTTAAAGAAAACTTTATGCTAAGGTTTCTTATGACTATAGATTGCTTTCAATTCATCATCTGAAAATTGTCCATCTCTTACTTGATTTTCAAAATTCCTTTTGAGTTCCTCCATGGCCTGAACCCAAATTTTATTTTTCTTGAAAGTGTTGGATTTAGGAGCTTTGACTTTGTTATAATCCATGACTGCGTGTTTTGATCTTCTAAAGTCATCATAAGAAATATTTTTGTTGTCTGCTCATTTTCCTAGCCTATTACTTGGTTTTTAACTCTTTGTTAAAGTAGGACATTCTTTCCAGGGTGAAGGGTGCATTATCCCCAGGTGAAGGTGTTTTGTGTAACTATTTACAGAGATACTTTGAGGAACCTGACCACAAGCCCTCTTTTCTGCTCTGGAGCTGTTAGATGTGTCCCTGCCCCACTGTAGCTGTAAGATCTAGTGTGTTAAAGCCAGAGTCCTGCTGTGCTAATACTCAGGCCCTCAGGTTGAGGCCAGGTCTTTGGGGCATAGCCTGCACAGGGACTATAAACAGGACTCCCATCTCATTGTTATAGACTCTCTTCAAATTTCAGAAACTCCCTAGTGTTTCTGGGATGAGAAATTCAGAAGCCTCTGGAACTGCTAGTGACTCAAAGGCCCCATCTTGCTGACAAAGGGGAAGGGGCTACAGCTTATTCTGCACTGGTGCAGCCTGCCCTGTAATTATGAGTTGGGTTCCTACTCTTGTTCCACAGACCTTTCCAGCTGACCTTCCGGGTCCTATTTGGTATTTCTGGGCTGAGAAGTCTGGAAGCCTCCAGAATGCAGCTGATTCAGAAATAAAACTTGGACTGGATCAGGTTTGGGACTGGATCTGGGGCTGTGCTGTTGTGGTCTGCAACAAGTTGTCTAATTGAACACTTTCCTAAATAAAATGCTGTTTTACTCATTTTTTACAGATATCTCTGGCATTATAGTAATATAGTATCAGAAAATTCCATCTATTCTTACACTCAGAAATTTCAGGAAAAAAAATAGTGTGACATCTTGAAATATGATCTGATCAGTTTTTAGAGCACAAAGGGAATGAATTTAGTTTTTTTTTTCCCCTTAAATCAGCTCATGATCCTTTTAAGACAACACCATTGCTATTGCCCATGTAGCCAAGCATAGTTGCCTGAGCATCCAAGAGTGATAAATGTTCTTGTCTAATATCTCTATCTGAGTGGTTACATTCTAGGTTGATAGGTACCTTACAAATAGAAAGATGAAGGTAAGGTATTGAGTCTTATCTGAAAATCAATATGATGGGAAGAAGAGAAGTTCATTTCCCATGCCATAACCCTCTATCACTTTCTGTATACTATTTCTTGTACCACTTATTTTACCAACTATATATTCTCTTATACTTCTTTATACCTAAGGACATTTTCACAAGGCAGAAATATTTGCAATCGTATTGTAATTTTTCAAGTCCATTCATATGTGGCGAATGAAATAAAAGATATAACAAATTAAAGAAATAAAAAAATTATAATCCAAAGAATTCATTTTAAGCATATTTAGATATTGGGGGATTAATTCCCCCGATTAATTAATTAATTGGTTAAAAGAGATTCTTTGATCAGCATGTCCACTCTTTACAGTAGTCCTTCATATATTCCCTGTTAAAAGCAAAACATAAAACCCTTTTTCTCATTATAAAATCATGGTTTCCCTACCCATTTTGTTCTGATTCTTGCCAAATACATACCTGTCATAGAAATGAAGTGTCCAAATAATTAAGAAAAACCTATACATGAATATAAGAAACATATTATTTTCTAATAAAACAATTTGTTTCTTGTTGAGATAAGTTTTTTTTAAAATGGTCGAAATTCTACTACCAAAAAAAAAAAAAAAAAAAAAAACAAAAAACCCAAGGCAATTTGCCTAGAAGAGTTTTTATAAATACTTATCATTTCTTAAATAAGAATAAATACCATCTTCATTTTAGTTGTTTTTCCCCATTTTTAAGAAATTTAATTAAGTGCAATCACATTTTCAGAATATTTTCAAAAGGAATGAAAATAAGTTCTACTTACTTTTATTGGAACATTAAACTTTAATAGCTCATAGAAGTATTTAAATTGTCCTACTTATTGTTGTTATTATTTTGGTAGTAAATGGATTCAAAGATTATAAGTTCAAATACATTTCTGATATTTCCTAACTGTATGGTCTGAATATAGTCATAACTTTCCTGAACCTTAATTTCCTTAAATTGGATTATATGGTTGCTTAATTCTCTTAAAGTTCTATATCTAGGACACATTCATTATTGGTAGAATTGTGAATTGATCCAATCATTTTTGGAAGGCAATTAGGAATAATGTCCAAAAAAATTTAAAATTAACCTATATGCTTTGATCTCACAATACTACTATTTGGATTATTTCCAAAGATGATTAGGGAAAAACACACACACAAAAAAATATGCCTTAAAATGTTTCTAACAGTTCTTTTTGTGTTGTCAAAGAACTGGAAGTTTCAGGTTTGTGTATCAAATGGGGAGTCATTGAACAAGTTGTAGTATGATTGTGATGGAATAATACTGTGCTATAAAGTATGAGCTTGAAGATTTTAGGGGAAAAAAATCAGAAGACTTGCTCAAAATAATAAAGAGCAAGATGAGCAGAACCAAGAAAACATTGTATAAAGAAGCTGCAATATTATTTTAAGAGATTTTGACTGAATAATTTATTATTATTATATATTAAGTATTTTACTATTGTTTTATTATTATGAATACATAAACCTAGTATAAAGAGCATATGAAAAAAGACTATATTCTTCCAGAAAAAAAACTGATAAAATACATATAGAACAATTATATGTGTGTATGTGTATTTATACATACATATGCATATCTGTATCTGATGGTAGCCATCTCTAAGACAAGAAGGAGGGGAAAGGGGAAAAATTAAAAAAAAAGTTTACATAATTTTTTGTACATTTTGAAGGGATAGAAATTGTATGTAGTAGATTCACAGTTTTATGTGCATTCATTTTTATTATACTGCTATAGAAGTGCTTATTTTATTTCATAAATTAAAAATTGAAACAAACAAGAAAATTTAGCATTGGTAGAGGAAGTTCCCTATGCCAAAGATATTAGACTATTCCATATCACACCTGATAAGCACTCAGTTATGATTTTTTAGAATGGGGATAGCCAATTTTTATTGATCTTTTTTGGTCTTAACTATATTCTGAAATTCAAATTAAATTGCAAATACAAGATCTCATTAATTCAATCACTGAGGTATATCAGGAGAAAGTGCTTTATATTTCAAAGATTATGTCAAATGTTCATGTATATTGCACTACCCAGTGGAAATGTGAAAATTGGATATTTACGTAATATAAATCAGTGTCATATTCCATTTCAGACAAGAACTATTAATGTTATCAGAAATTTTTTATTCTTTTTCTGAATGGGTTTGATATCATGAAAGCAAATTTTATTGCCATAATTTAATCATTTAAAAAACTATATTCCTATTCATTTCAAATAAAATATTTAAATATTTAAATTTTCCCAATTGTATGTTAAAAAAATGACAATCATTTTTAAAATTTTGAGTTCCAAAGTATTTCCCTCTCTCCTATCCTGCCTCCATTTTCATAAAGGCAATGATGCTGATTACAAATGCAGTAATGCCAAACATTTTAAACCATCCTGCTTAGAATTTCTTGAAGCAAAATAGTATTTATCACAATTTTATACTACCACTTATTTAGCCATCTCGCAATTGATGAAGATTTCTATAATTTCCATTGCTATTCTACTACAATAAAAAAAGCTGCTAAAATATTTTATACAAATAGATTTTTTTACTTTTGTCTTTGATTTAAGATATAGATTTAAGAATCTGGGTCAAAGGGTAGGTACCATTTTGTAATACTTTGGTTATATTTCTAAATTATTTTCAAAATTGGTTGGATTGGTTAGACAACACTACTATTAGTACTTTATTCCCAGTTATTTGAAATCTTCTTCAATGTTCAACTGTTACCTTTTTTTGTCATCTTATTCAATCTGCTAAAGTATAGGTGGCATCTCGTTTTTTTTTTTTTTTTTTTTTGTTTGTTTTTGTTTTTGTTTTTTTTAATTTTGCATTACTTCAGTCAGTAGTGATTCAGAAGTTTTTGTTTGTGATTATTGATAGCTTTGGTTTTTTCTTCTGACAACTTCCTATTTACATCCATTGAATATCAATTATGGAATGGCTGTCAGTTTTACAAATTTGGCTCAATTTCCTATATATTTGAAAAATAAGGCTTCAGAAACTTTATATGTAAATTTTTCCCCACTTGTCTTTCCCTTTAATTTTCACTGCATTGCTTTTTGCATGAGTTTTTAATTTCATAAAATTAAAACTATCTAATTTATTTCCTTTAATACCCTCTATTTTTATTTGAAATAAACTCTGCTCTTTTTTATAGGGCTGATATGTACCTTTTCCCATGGTCCTCCAAATTTACTTATGATATAACCCTTTTTGTCTAAATTATTTTTTTTTCATTTTGACTTTTCTTGGTATATTGCATGAACTGTTGAACTATGCCTAGTTTCTGCCAAATCACTTTTAACTTGTTTTAGCAATTTTTGTCAAATGATGAGTTTTAACCCAAAAAGTTTGGATCTGTTTGTTTAACGCTAGATTACTATAGTCTTTTAACACTGTGTACTCCATACGTTGTCCATTCAATTGATCCACCACTCTTTTCATAATTACTATTTTATGATGTAGCTTGAAATCTGAAATTGCTAGGTTACATCATGGACATATTCCCCCCTGATTCTCTTGATATTCTAGTCCTTTTGTTCTTCCAGGTCAATGTTGTTATTATTTCTTCTAGCTTTATAAAATAATTGTTGATCATTTAATTACCATGACATTAAATAAGTAAATTAATTGAGGTAGAATTGTCATTTTTATTATATTGTCTTACTCTATGTAAGTCAATTAAATGTGCTGTTTAAAAATAAATAAATATGTGTGTGTGTGTGTGTGTGTGTGTATGTGCGTGTGTGTGTGTGTGTGTGTGTGTGTGTAAAATTCCTGGATAATTAATCATTTTATTTATAACACTAGCATTTTATTAATAAAAAGGAATAATCATTTGACTGTCTTTCTATTACATTAGAGATGACTGACTCATAGTGATGGGCTCATAGTTTATGTGCCCTTAGAAAAGAGATAGACTTGAAGGTGGAAATCAAGTCTGACTGGCTAATGATTAATGAGAGAATAAAGTATATAATTAAGAGACCATATTTCAATATGCATAGCACCCATCTAACTAAAGGGAAAATCTATAGTTTCTCAGTCCTATCCGAGTAAACACAATGAGCAGAAATCTACCTATTTGCCTAAGCTTAGTATCTAATATCTTTAATTAGACATTAACTCTCTTGGCTGAGTAACTCTGAGCAAGATTTCTTACACTGGTTGATTTTTGGATGAGTAGGTAGAAAAGGGAAAAATCCTTGGTCCTAATTAAATAATTATTGATTAACATATTAAAAAAATACTTATTTCTCTCATGCCATTTCTTCAATTGTTTATACCTGTTTTGTGTGAGAAGAATTTTGAAATGGCTTTCATCCCTAGGAAACTCTCAAGTATTTCATAATTTTGGTAGATATAATCCCAATTATTTTATAATGGCTGAAATTATTTTAAATAGAATTTCTTTTTTTAACTGTTCCTGCTGGGTGTCTTTGGTAGTGTATTAAATGCTGATGAATGATGTGGGCTAATTTCAAATCATATAATTTTGCTGAAGTTGTTTTAACTATGCTTTAGTTGATTCTCTAGGGTATACTATATAAATTATCATATCATCTTCAAAGAATGATAATTTTGTTTCTTCATTGCCTGTTTTTGTTTTTTTTTTGTTTCTTTCCTTTTCTTATTGCTATAGCTAGCATTTCTAATGAAATATTGAATAAGGATCTTGATAATGGACATCTTTCTTTGTTTTCTGATTCTGAAAGTTTATCCCCATTACATATAACACTTTTACTGGATTTTGCATAGATACTACTTATTTTGATGAAGGCCAATTGATTCCTTTGTTTTCTAGTGTTTTTCATAGGAATGGGTGTTATATTTTTTCAAAGACTTTTTACCACATTTATTAATATAATCACATAATGTTTGTTGTTATTATTGATTATGGTCAATTATGCCACTAGCATCTCAATATTGAACCAGCCCTGTATTACTGAAATAAATACCAGCTGGACATTTTATATGATTTTATGACATAATGCTATAATCTCCTTGCTAGCATTTTATATTTTTTATATTACTATTCATAAGTGAAATTTTTCTACTGTTTTCTATGTTTTTTGCTCTTCCTGGTTGAGGTATCAAAAACATATTTACATTATAAAAGACTTTGGCAAGAGTCTTTCTCTACTTATTTATCCCCAAACAGATAATATAGTGTTATTATGATTAATTATTCTTTAGATGTTTTGTAGAATTCACTTTCAAATTTATCTGGTCATGGGAATTTTTTTTGGGGGGGAGGGGAAGTTCGATTTTATTTCCTTTTCTATTAATTTGTGTGGCTTGTTTAGTTATTCTACTATTCATCAATTTCCCCCAGATTACAAATTTCAGTGCTATACAATTAGGCAAAATAACTCCCAATATTTTCTTTAATTTCATTTTCATTGGTTATGTAGTCACTCTTTTTCATTTTTGATATTAGTAATTTGGTTTTCTTCTTACTTAAAATATCAAGTTAATCAAGAATTTATCTATTTTTAAATAAAACAAAGTCACAATTTTATTTATGAGTTGAATTTTTACTTTGATTTTAATCTTTCCTTTGATTTTCAATATTTCCTTTTTATATGATCATTATGAATATTTAATTTGTTCTAGTTTTTTTAAGTTATGAAGTTAATTCAGTGATGTATTCTTTTCCTTTGTATTGATATATATGTATACAAATGTAAATATACCCTTTGAATACATTTTTTGTCTCATGTCACAAAAATTTTACTATTATCACATTGCTGACATTTTAAAAATGAATTTATTATTTTTTCTATGATATGTTCTGTGACCCACTCATTCATTAAAATTATATTTTATTTAGTTTCCAATTAATTTTGAATTTGTGTTTCCATTCCCCCTTTATTAAATGCAGTTTTTATTGCATTATTGACCTGTAAAAAAGCATATTTGGTATTTCTATTTTTGTATTCATTTCTCTAACTTCTTTCTTGCATTTATGTAGCTTTAAGAGGAAAAAAATTGAAATTCCCTATTAGTTTTGTTTCCCACCTAATTCCTTCCATAATTTATTTAGCTTTTCTCTTAAGAATGTAGATGCTATGACATTTGGTGTATATTTTTACTAATACTAGTATTTCCTAATCTATACTTTCTTTTATGAAGATGTATTTCTTTTGTTATTCCTTTTGATCAGGTGTATTTTTCTTTTTGAGTCATCTGAAATGATGACCGCAACTCAGGCTTTTGAAATTTTTATCATTATCAGAAATAATAGATTTTGTCCCAATCCTTTATTTTTAACTCCAAATGTCTCTCTGTTTCATGTGTGGGTTTCTTAGAAACAATATGTTACTGGATTCTGCATTTTAATAATTTCCACTATCCACTGCAAGTTTACATGTGAGTTTGTACCATTCACATTTAGGTATGAATTCTAGGTATGAAATTCTCCCCATCCTACTTTCTTTTATTTTTTTTTTAAATTAATTTTTAAAATATGCATTTAGAATAATGTTGGTAGAGAAAAGTCAGAAAAAAGGGAAAAACCATGGGAGATTAAAAAAAAAAAACAGAAAAAAGAAGTGAACATAGCATGTGTTGATTTACATTAAACATCCATAGTTTTTTTTCTGGATGAAGATGGCATTTTCTGTCCAAAGTCTGTTGGGATTGCTTTGGATTACCCAACCACTGAGAAGAACCAAATCTCTCATAGTTGATCATTTCACATTTTTGCAGTTATTATATACAATGTATTCCTGGTTCTGCTTCTTTTCCTCAGCATTAGTTTATGTAAATATCCCCAGGCCTTTCTAAAATCAACTTTTTCTTTTTCTAAGGCAATTGGGGTTAAGTGACTTGCCCAGGGTCATTCAGCTAAGAAGTATTAAATGTCTGAGCCCATATTTGAACTCAGGAACTCCTGACTTCAGGGCCAATGCTCTATCCACTGAGTTATCTAGCTGCCCCCTAAAATTAGTTTTTTAAACACAAGGAAACCCCCAAGGGATATTTTTGGAAAACTCTAACATTACAATCTCAACAACAGCAAAAATAACTGCATACATCCAGACAAAAACAATAAAAACATCAAAGAGAAACAGCCAGGATTACCTCAGATCTGATAGCCTCTAAAATAAAGGATCAGAGAGCCTGGAATACCATATTCTAGAAAGCAAATTACCTAAGGTTACAACAAAACATTAACTACCCACTGAGACTGAGCATCATCTTTTCGGGGAGACAATGGATCTTCAGTGAAGTAAGAGAATTTCAACTATTTCTAATTAAAAAAAAAACATAAAATGTATTCATTTAAACACAGGACTCAAGAGACACATAGGAAGGGAAATGGGAAAATATACACTATTTGAAGGTTAAACTGTTTAAGTCCATAGGTGACAAAGTGATATCTGTAATTCCTGAGAATTGTATCTTAAGTGGGGCAGACAGAGGAGGCATCACATGGAAAGAGGATATGGTTGTGAATGGACTCCAACATGATTATATTAAAGAAAAAGACAGTAAGAAGTGGGTGAAGGTCTGCTCTGGAAGAAGAGTAAAGGAGAAGTATGATGGAACAAATTAGACCCCATGAAGAGGCATATAAAACCTATTATACCTCAGGTAAAGAAGGAAGGATTATGAGAATTGTTTTAAGCTTGATAGCATCATATTAGTCTCTAAGAGGAAAGAACTTGATCATTCAGTTGGATATAGAAATTTATCTAACCCTATAAAGAAAGAGGGGGAGAAAGAGGAAAGCAAAAGGAGAGAAAAGATGGAAGGAAGGGCAGAAACACTAGGGAAACAGATAAGATAAGGTGAGAAGGGGTGATAGAAAATAAGATAGTGGGTAGAATGGTTAAAAAAAACACATGATCATATGATGAAGGGGGGGGTGGAAAGAAAGAACAAAAGTAAATACAGGAGAAAAAATAGGATGGAAGGAAATAGAGAGATGGTAAGTTGATCTCTCCTATAAAATGATTGGATTAAAAAACAGAATCCCATAATATGTTTATAAGAAATATATTTGACACAGATAGATACATGCAGATTAATGATTAAAGGCCAAAATAGAATGTATTGTGCTTCAGCTGAAGTTAAAAAAAAAAAAAAGCAGGGTTAGCAATTCTTACTCAGATAAAGCAAAAGCAAAAATAGATTGTTTTAAGAAGAGATAAGGAAGGAAAGCACATCTTGATAAAGAGTACACTAAACAAGGATGTAGTAACAATATTAAATATATATGGAACAAGTTGAGAATGAATACAAACACCTAGATAATATATTAAGTCAGTCACAGGAAGTAATTGACAGCAAAATAATATTAGTGGGGGACTTTAACCTTCCTCTCTCAGAATCAGATAAATCTAAGCACAAAATAAATTAGAAACTAGGGAGATTAATAGGATGTTTTTTTAAAAAAAACTAGATATGATTAAACTTTGGAGAAAAATGAAAAAAGACAGAAAGAAATGCACATTTTTCTTGGCAGCAAACCGCACCTACACAATAACTGACCATATATTAAGGCATAAAACCTTTATAATCAAATGCAAAAAGGCAGAAATAGTAAATGCTTGCTCTTCAGATCACAATGCAATAAAAAATATATTCATTAAATGACCAGGGAAAGAGAAATTAAAAACCAATTGTAAACTAAATAATTTAATCCTAAAAGTGAGTGGGCAAAAGAACAAATCACAGAAACAATCCATAATGCCACCTAAGAGAATGACAATAATTAGACAAAGTATCAAAACCTATGAGACACAGGCAAAAGCAGTTCTTAGGAGAAAGTTTGTTATCTCTAAACTTTTATTCATGTAGCTACATGAATAAAATTTAAAAAAGAGATTAATGAATTGGTCATATAACTAAAAATGCTAGATAAAGAACAAATTAAAAGCCTTCAATTTAATACCAAATTAGAAATTCTGAAACTCAAAAGAGAGATTAATAAAATTGAAACTAAATAAACTATTGAGTTAATTAATAAAAATAAGAGGTAATTTTGTGAAAAAAAAACAAGATAAATAAAACTTTGATTAGAAAAAAATGAAAGAAAAAAACCAAATCACCAGCATCAAAAATAAAAAGGGTGACTTTAGCACCAATGGAAAAAGTAATTAAAGCAGTAATTAGGAGCTATTTTGCTCAACTCTGTGGTAGCAAAATCTGACAATCTAACTGAAATGGAGGAATATTTACCAAAAAAAAAATAATAATAATAAATTGCCCAGTTTAACAGAAGAGGAAATACATTATTTAAATACTCTCCGTTTAGGAAAAAAAAAGAGTTTGAAAAAGCCATTAATGAACTCTCCAAGAAAAATCTCAAGGGTCAGATGGATTCACAAGTGAATTCTACCAAGCATTTAAAAAATAATTCCAATACTATGTAAACTATTTGCAAAAATAGGTAAAGAAGGAGTACTGCTAAATTCTTTCTATGACACAAATATGGTACTGATACTTAAACCGAGAAGATCCAAAACAGAAAAAGGAAATTGCAGACCTAATTCATTCCTAATTAATATTAATGCAAACATTTTAAATAAAATATTAGCAAAGTGATTATAGCAATTTATCAGCAGGATAATACACTATGACCAAGAGGGATTTATAATGCAGTACTGTTTCAATATCAGGAAAACTATTGTGATAACCAACCATCTCAATAACAGAATGAAGCAGAAATCATATGACAATCTCAATAGATAAAGAAAAAGCTTTTGATAAAATCCAGCATACATAACTATCAAAAACACAAGAGAACATAAGGATAAAGGGAAATTTCCTTCAAATAATAAGCAGTATCTATCTAAAACCAACAGCAAGCATTGTAATGGAGTAATAGAGTAAAAAGTAATGAAGGAAGCTGGTGTATTCTCAATAAAATAAGGGGTGAAATAAGGATGCCCATTATCATCACTATTATTCAATATTGTACTAGAAATGTTGATTTTTAACAATAATAAAAGGAAAAGAAATTAAGGGAATTAGAATAGGCAATGAGAAAATAAAACTATCATTCTTTGATGATATACTTAAGAGGAACCTAGAAAATCATCCAAAACACTATTTGAAACAATTAAAAGCTTTAGCAAAATTTCAGCATATAAAATAAATCCACATAAGTCGTCTGCATATATATGTATATATATGACAAAGACTATCAGCAAGATATAGAAAGAGAAATTCCATTTAAAATAATTGTAGACAAAATAAATTTGGGGGGTGTCTACCTTCCAAAACAAATATAAGAATTTATTAACACAATTACAAAACACTTCTCACACAAATAAAACAACATCTAAACAACTGGAAAAAAATTAATTCTTCAATGGGTAGACTGAACTAATGTAATAAAAATGACAATTCTGCCTAAAATGATCTACTTGTTCAGTTCAAGCGAATTGCCAAAAATTATTTCATAGAATTAGAAAAAAAATAACAAAACTCATCTGGAAGAACAAAAGATCAAGAATATCAAGGCAATTAATGAAAAAAAATACAAAGCATGATAACTTAGTAATACCAAACTATTATAATGCATCAGTCACCAAAACCATTTGGTACTGGTTAAGAAATTGAGTGGTGAATTTGTGGAATAGATTAAATACACATGACACAATAATCAAGATCTATAGTAATCTAGTATTTGATGAACCAACAAACTCTAGCTTCTGAAATAAGAACTCATTATTTTACAAAAAATGCTGGGAAAACTGGAAAATAATGTCAGAGTTTCAGCATAGACTTACATCTCATACCCCTTAATAATAAATAAGAGCAAAATGAATATATCATTTTGACATAAAAGGTGATACTATAAGAAAATTAGGAGATTAAGGGATAGATTACCTATCAGATCTTTGATGAAGGAAAGATTTTATGATCAAAGAAGTGATAGATTACCTATCAGATCTTTGATGAAGGAAAGATTTTATGATCAAAGAAGTGGCAAACATTATGAAAGATAAACAATTTTGATTACATTAAATTAAAAAGTTTTTGCCCAAAAAAGCCAACAGAAAAAGAAGATTAAAAGGGATATATACAGCTGGGGAAAATCTTTACATTCAGTGTTTCTGAAAAAAAGGTCTTATTTATAAAATATACAAAGAATGTGTCAAATTTATTAGAATACAATTCATTCCCTAATTGATAAATGGTCAAAGGATATGAATAGACAATTTTCAGATGACAAAATTAAAGCCATCTATAGTTATATGAAAAAATACTCTGAATGGCTATTGATTAGAAAAATTCAAATAAAATAAGCCTGAGGTACCACCTCACACCTGTCAGATTGTCTAAAATGACAGTACAAGATAATTACAAATGTTGGAAAGGATGTGGGGAAAACTGGCACACTACTAGACTGTTGGTAGAGTTGTGAATCGATCCAACAATTCTGGAAAGCGATCTGGAGCTACATCCTATTTTTTTCTGTTTATGTCTCTGTCTCTTTTTGTATCCTGTCCTTCCTTTAATGTCTATTTTGCTTCTGAACATTGTTGTTTTATATTTAATATATTTTATTCCTTTTTCCCTTCCTATTCTCCCCATCCTCTGTTACTTGTGGGTAAGAGATATTTCTATTAACAATTGAGTATCTATACCTATACACAAATTATACATACATATTTACGTAAAATATGAAGTATTTTTCCTTTTTGAATAAATTTAGATGCCAATGAATTTTAATATTGGCCAGCCACTTCACCATTTCCTCCTCCACTACAAAATTTTTTCTTCATGTACCTCTTTTATGTAAGCTACATTTTCCCATTCTTTCTTTCCTTTTCCCTTCTAAGGCATTGATCTTTCATGTCTCTCAATTTTTTTACATCTTTCTGATATAATCATAACAGTTGCTTTTGCATCCTCTTTCTATATAGAATCCTTCTAAATGCACTAATAACAAAATTCTTTTAAAATGTGTATCCTATTCCCATATTGTGAGCAAAAATTATCTTGTTAAGTCTTTTATGACTTGCCTGTTTTCTATGGTTATTTTGAGTCTTCTATTGAGGCGAAAAAACTGGGGACAAAATGGAGAAGAAACTTTTATAGGGATATAAAGATTGAAATTTGGGAAGGTGAGAGGAGAGGGACAAGTTACCAAGAGAAGCTGAGAAAAAATGGCAAATAAAAATAAGATGGAGAGAAATTCACAAATTGTATTAGAATCTTGAATGTGAGTGTGATTATAAATGCTGTTCTCTTTGTAGTGATAAAGAATTGAAAATTTCAGGAATCCCCCTCAACTGGAAAAATACTAAATAATTTGTGGTGTATGGTTGTCATGGAATTCTATTGTGCTACAAGTTATTTTATTGTGCTATAAGTGATGAGCTCAATGACTTCAGAAAGGCATGTTAAAAGTGAAAAATGAAGTGAATAGATTGAAGAAAGCATTATAGGCAATCAGAGTTAAGTGACTTGTCTAGGATCACATAGTTATCAAGTATCAAGAATCTGAGTCTGAATTTGCACTGAAGTCTTTCTGACTTTAAGGTTCATGCTTTATCTATTGTGACCAATATTGTTTTAAGAATAATTTTGAGAGGGGGCAGAGCCAAGATAGTGGAGAGGACACACACATCTTCCTAAACTCTCCTTTACTTTCAATCTATTTTATTCAGCCTCTAAATTAGTGCTTGATTGTCAGAACCCATGAATATTGGGAGTACAACACATAACCAACTGAAGATAATCTTGAAATTCACCAGAACATGTGTTTTACTTGTGAGTGGGGATGGAATGGGATTAGGCCTGGCACAGATTTCAGGCAGGCAGTGAGAGCACTTAGCAGACCTGAGGGGGGAGGGGTGTGATCTCAGCCATTTCTGTGGGGAGATCTTTACCACAGAGTGACTACTTTGCTCTGGCAGCAAGCCAGTAGATCAGCAGAGAAGCTATAAACACAGGGGAAAAGACTAAAACCCCAAAACGCTAGAATCTCTCAAGACCTAGCCACACCAAACCAATAGCTGGAGTGAATGTTGGAAGGCATGTGTGAAAACTGGGACACTGATGCATTGTTGGTGGAGTTGTGAATGGATCCAACCATTCTGGAGAGCAATTTGGAACTATACTCAAAAAATTATGAAACTGTGCATACCCTTTGATTCAGCAGTGTTACTTTTGGACTTATATCTCAAAGAGATATTAAAAAAGGGAAAGGGACCCATATGTGCAAAAATGTTTGTGGCAGCCCTTTTTGTAGTGGTTAGAAATTGGAAATTGAAAGGATGCCCACCAATTGGAGAATAGCTTAATAAATTGTGGTATATGAATGTTATGGAATATTATTGTAAGAAATGGCCAGCAGGATGAATACAGAGTGGCTTGGAGAGACATACATGAACTGATGCTAAGTGAAATGAGCAGAACCAGACCATTTTACATTTCATCAATAATAATATATGATAATCAGTTCTGATGGACATGTCTCTCTTCAACAATGAGAGGATCCAAATCAGTTCCAATTGATCTGTAATAACAGAACCAGCTACATCCAGAAAAAGAACACTGGGACATGGGTGTGGACCACAACATAACATTTGTACTCTTTATGTTTGCTTGCATTTTTGTTTTTCTTCCCAGGTTATTTTTACCTTCTTTCTAAAGCTGATTTTTCTTGTGCATCAAGATAACTGTATAAATATATACACATATATTGTATTTAAGATATATTTTAACATGTTTAACATGTATGAGACTTCCTGCCTTCAAGGGGATGTAGTTGCAGGAAGGAGGGGAAAAGTTGAAACAGAAGTTTTTGCAAGAATCAGTGTTGAAAAATTACCCATGCATATGTCTTGTATATAAAAAGCTATAATAAAAATAATAAAAAATATTAATTTTGAGCAACTAAATAATTTTGAATATTTTAAATGCACAATTTAAAAATTAAAGGCAAATGAACAAATAAGGCATCTCCATCCAGAAAAAGAAAATTTAAATAGAAGCATAATTTTACACATATTTTTATATTCATATTTATGCATTTACATATATACATGTAAAGATACAGACACAGACATGCATATCTGTCTATCTGTCTATACATTTATGTTTTCTAGTAGATATCTTTATGTTAAGGGACAGGTCAATTTTCGGAGAGCCTCCACAGCTGTGCATCATAACATCTGAAGGAGTTGCAAGGCAGCCTTTGTTGACACAGGTATTGTGGATTGGGAATGAGATAAATTGTGGGCAGAAAGAAGAAGAGAGAGGTCAGATGATGCAACAGCCTCTCAGACAGAGAGATCAGAGAACAACAACTACCTCTCGGTCTCCTTGTATTATCCTCCCAGAAGAGGAGATGCATTCTGAATTGGATCTACAGCAGCCACTGTCAGGTGACTCCCATGTATTCCAACAGCTCTCCCCTATATTCCAATATCTCTAAGGTAATACAGAAGGGAAAGAAAGAAGAAAGGGGGGAAAAGAAATTTATATAATAACTTTATTATCTATTTAAAATAAATAGCAAATTGAACATAATAGATTTGTAATTTTAATGTGCAATCATCTTTTTAAATTAACTGTTAGGAAAAGGTTTATTTTATTTAACAAATTAAAAGTAAAATAAATTACAAAAAAGTTATGTGTTCTATTCAGCTCATGTCTTTTCATTGAGAATGTTTAATTTTTTTTTTTATTTCATTAAAGTATCTATTATGTTTTGCTGTGAAGGATTATGTTCTGTTTTACTGTGTAAGTTTTTTTTTTTT
Organism: Antechinus flavipes; assembly: GCF_016432865.1. Classification (NCBI taxonomy): domain Eukaryota; kingdom Metazoa; phylum Chordata; class Mammalia; order Dasyuromorphia; family Dasyuridae; genus Antechinus; species Antechinus flavipes. Next base: position 294,982,731 of record NC_067400.1, on the reverse strand, counting down.
TTGTCATCCAGGATATCATTCCCCCAGGCCTTAATTTTTACTGTGGTATACATTAAAAATTGTATTATTCCAACTGTGGCTCTAAGGTATTTGGCTGGTTTATTTCTTCCTGCTTTTTTCTTTGATCTGGGAACTTTAGAAAAATAATAACAAAACTATTTCTGGGAGCTTTCATTTGGTGATTCCTTTGAAGTGATGATAGTTAGAGTTCTTCACTTTCTATTTTACCCTGTGATTCAAGGATTTATGGGATGTTTTCCTTGAAAATTTCTTACTTGTCATATCCAGATTGTTTCTTTTATCATGGTTTTCAGCAAATATAATAATTCTTAAATGATTTCTTCTCAATCCATTTTCTAGGTCAGTTTTTTAATGAAATATTTAAATTCCTTTTTAAATTTTTATGCTTTTGATAATTTTGTTGTTTAGTTGGTATTTTTGATATCTTGGAGTGATTAACTTTTACTTTCTCAATTGTATTTTTCTACTGATTTTTTTCTTCAGTGAGTTTTTGTACCCCTCTTTTTTCCATTTGGCCAATTCTGCTTTTTTGTTTTTCCATCTTCAGGATTTCTTGTGCTTCTTTTACAAATTCTTAGTTGTATTTTCATAATTTGCTTATTTTTATATCTTTGCCTATTTTTTCCCTTACAACTTTTATTTGATTTGTCAAAAAATTTTTTATTCTTTCAGGAATTCTTCTTGGACTTGACTCTAATTCACCTTTTTTTTTCTTTGAGGTTTTGGTGGTAGCTCTTTTGAATTCTTTGTTTTCCTTTGCTTTGAACCTTAATCTTTCTTATCATTTTTGAACTTTTGCCCCCTGTCACATTCTTCTTTTGTTTTTTGTTCATCTTTTCTACCCTATTTTTTAAAATTTGAACCTTTAAGTTAATATTGGATTCTACTTCCACAATAAGACTGGAGAGGGGCAAGCTTCAGTCTTTTTTTCTTTTTTTTTGCACTGCTGTTTTCAGAGCTAGTCATCAGAATTTTAAAGTTTTCATTATTTCCAAGTCTGATGAAGGAGATATATGGTCACTGTTCTCTTGGTTTACACTCTAGTTCTGAGAAACAAACTCTCATCCTTAAAACTGCAATTGATAATGCTCCTCAGGTCCCTTCCTCCTTTGGGTTGTGTAAGGATATGTTCCTTGGTGTGCTCAAGCTCTTGTGGCCAGAAGTGAAATTGCCCCATAGAGATTCTACTCACTCTTGACTAAGATAATAAATTTATTTACTAGATTCATCTCATAGCAAAAATGAAGGCTATATTTTGTTCTAAAGTGTCAAAATTTAGTTTTAAAAATAGTACAATAAAAAGTATGCTTCTTTATATGAAGAGTTTGACTGGAGATGTGCTCTGCAGTAAATCCTCTGCAACATCCTATATGTACTCTGCTCATGTTTTTATCAAGGGTTTTCTTGATATATAAGTAGATCATTCTCAAAAATATTTTATAAATATGATAAAGTTAAGCATAGAGGTTTGTGGCTTCAGTTATATTCTTGATTGAAGATTTTGGTGAAAATAACTTCTATGATTTTTCCAATTGAAAATCTTTCCCTTCAGTGCCTTTAAAAATTATCTCATTTCTAATGAAGTGGTCCTGTGTTGCTTGATAAAAACAGATAAAGATATATCCAATGTCATCTTCTTCCATGGCATTTCCATTTTCTTGGGTAGCTCTAAAACATTAGACCCTAAATATAGTAGTTCCATTACTATCAATGATGAGAATAGATATGATCAATATAAGTAAAATTGTGCTTTTCCTATCTCTTTGTGGAAATCTTTTTTTTCTCTTTATCTTTCTTTTTTTTTTTAATAGCTTTTTATTTACAAGTTATATGCATGGGTAATTTTACAGCATTGACAATTGCCAAACCTTTTGTTCCAATTTTTCCCCTCCTTCCTCCCACCCCCTTCCCTAGATGGCAGTGTTAAATATATTAAAGTATAAATTAGATACACAATAAATATACATGACCAAAATGTTATTTTGCTGTACAAAAAGAATTGGACTCTGAAATATTGTACAATTAGCCTGTGAAGGAAATCCAAAATGCAGGCAGGCAAAAATATAGGGATTGGGAATTCAATGTAATGGTTTTTAGTCATCTTCTGGAGTTCTTTCGCTGGGTGTAGCTGGTTAAGTTCATTACTGCTCCATTGGAAGTGATTTGGTTCATCTCATTGCTGAAGTTGGCCAGGTCCATCAGAATTGATCATCATATAGTATTGTTGTTGAAGTATAAAATGATCTCCTGATCCTGCTTGTTTCACTCAGCATCAGTTCATGTAAGTCTCTCCAGGACTTTCTGAAATCATCCTATGGGTCATTTCTTACTGAACAATAATATTCTATAATATTCATATACCACAATTTATTCAGCCATTCTCCAATTGATGGGCAACTACTCAGTTTCCAGTTTCTGGCCACTACAAAGAGGGCTGCCACAAACATTCTTGCACATACAGATCCCTTTTTCTTCTTTATGATCTCTTTGGGATATAAGCCCAGTAGTAACACTGCTGGATCAAAGGGTATGCACAGTTTGATAACTTTTTAAGCATAGTTCCAGATTGCTCTCCAGAATTGTTGGATGTATTCACAATTCCACCAGCAATGTATTAATGTCCCTGTTTTCCCACATCCTCTCCAATATTCCACATTTTCTTTCTCTGTCATTCTAGCCCAGTCTGACAAGTGTGTTGTGGTATCTCAGAGTTTCTTTTTGCTTTTTTGCAAATTTTTTTTTTTTGCATTTCTCTAATTAATAATGACTAGGAGCATCTTTTCATATGGCTAGAAATAGTTTCAATTTCTTCATCTGAGAATTATCTGTACATATCTTTTGATCATTTATCAATTGGAGAATGGCTTGATTTCTTATAAATTAGAGTTAATTCTCTATATATTTTGGAAATGAGGCCTTTATCAGAACCTTTGACTATAAAAATATTTTCCCAGTTTATTGTTTCCCTTCTAATCTTGTCTGCATTAGTTTTGTTTGTATAAAAACTTTTCAATTTGATATAATCAAAATTTTCTATTTTGTGGTCAGTAATGATCTCTAGTTCTTCTTTGGTTATAAATCCCTTCCTCTTCCACAGGTCTGAAAGGTAAACTATTCTGTTTTTCTCTAAATTATTTATAATCTCATTCTTTATGCCTAGGTCATGAGCCTATTTTGACCTTATCTTGGTGTACGGTGTTAAGTGGGGGTTAATGCCTAGTTTCTGTCATACTCTTTGTGGAAATCTTTAAGAATTGATATCTAATTGCTGATTGAATGATGCAGTTTAATTAACCATGCCAAGGTTTTTGTGGTCAGGTTTTCCTCTCCAAGAACTGAAGTGATATTTTCCATAATTTTGTATGTCACTTTGTAGTATTTGTAAATAAAAACTATTTGATCAACTCAACCAGTTAAGTCTTATTTTCACCTTTAATAAAGGTCAAATCATAGGAAATAGCTAGTATTCAATTTCTATGAAGTCATTAGTACAATTGCAAAAGACCTAACAGATTTATATTAACAATTCAATATAATTTATTTGGTTGCATTATTTACTTTCATATATATGCTATATCCTTAACATGATGATAACCTCTACCAACTCAGATCTTTATATTTTAGTGAATTGTCTTTAAATTTCATGATTAAAAACAACAACAACAACAACTAAACTTATAAACAACCCTTTGCTGATGCTGTTGATTTAATCTAAAATTGCAAGTTCACCAGCATGGAGAATTTTCAATATGACAATTCCTTTTATTGATGCAATTTGATAATCTAACTTGTCATTTCTCTATGGTCATGCAAGTAATATGTATATTAGTATAAATAGTATATCATGTATAAATAATATATATCAGAGGTAGGATTTGAACACAGGTCTTCCTATCCACTTTGTTATTCTCTCAGTATTGGAATTATTACAATAGAAAAAATGAACTTAATAAAAAATATTCAATTTAATAATGTAAATTTAGACGTTTTCCTTATATTTCTTAAATATGAAAATCAAAAATTTTCAGTTCAGTTATGTCTAGAATTTTAGAATGTATGAGTCCAAAACTTTTTTAAAGTATCTTCTAGTTATGGAACCTTGGACAATTCATTTAAACTCTTTCACCTTCAAGTCCCTTATTTTTAAAAAGGAGACAATTCTATTAGCTCTCACACAAAGTAGTTGTGAGGATCAAGTCAGATAATATATGTCAATAACATTTCAAGTTTTATAGCATTTTATATATAGGTCATTAGCATTAGCATAGTATCTGTTAATTGATACCATATAAAATCAAAACAGAATGTGCAGACATTTAAAATCCATGTTACAGTCACCATAAAATTCATTTATCCATTATTTTTATTATGCCATTCTCCTCTTTTAACATTATACTTGCTCTGGTGGTAGTATTAGTCACAGCAACTGTCATGTTACTATTATATTCTGAATAAGTAGATAGATTTAGCTTGCAGAAGATCATAATACCTAATTGTTCTACATACAATTTCCATTTTAATTTCTGGCTTACTCCTTTTAGTCCAAAGGGTTTGTTATAAATTATTTCTTGTCTAATTTTAAGTTCCTTTGATTCTTATGAAATCACAGACCTCTTATTTCTATATGGTCTCCCACGTTGTTCTTAACTCAACTATTTCTAGATATTGATTTTTTGGTTATATCACAGACAAGAGGAAATTGGTTGGAGATTCAATTTCCTAAATTCCAATTCAGAATTTCCAATTCAATTTAAGCATAGGTTGGATAAGAAAGAATAAGACAAATATGATATTAAGAAGGATTATTATACAATTTTTGAAGGAAGATAAAGAGAGAAAGATTCTGGAGGAATGAGAAAGATCAAATAAATGTAAAGCATGGTGAAGAGAAGTAAAAAAATGAGTGCTATACATGACAAGAACTAAGAAAAGAAAAGAAAATAGAAGTAGGAAAGGAAAGAAACCAATTCTGCTCAATGTCCCTCAGAATTCTTCACTTCCTATTAGATTAATATTTGCAAGTGGACAAAGAGCATGCTCCCTCACCCCTAACATAAGGATTTTTAATGTAGGAAATGTGAATTTTTGGAGTATTTTATTTTGTTATAATTGTTTTTCATAATCCTACATATTTTATGCATTTAAAAATATTATTCTTTAAAAAGTTTAAAAACTTCAACCTGATTATCAAAAGGATTCATGAAACAAACAAAACAATTAAGAAATTCTGCTATATAGGTATATGTTGAACGGATGTCTTATTACAACTGGATTCTAAATTGAAGGAAACAATAAATAAGATAATGAAATAACACACCCTTTTAAATTACATGTATTAGAAACAAGTGGGAAAAAGATATGCTTTCTGATATTCTTTGTTATTCTGTCACATTCCTCTTGCATCATTACTATAACTGGTCAACTCTTAACATCTCTGAATAGAGCAAAATTGCACTATCCTAAATTCTAAATAACTAGAAACAGAATGTTTCAAACTTCTTTTGAAATGCCTTTTCTTTTACTGTGTGATGAAATGTCACACTCTGTTAGGACAATGTCTTAAGTCAGACTTCTTTTTTTTTTCTCATCTATCATACTAGCTAGAAAAAGATCCATTAATTATCAAAAATAATCTGCTCTCTATTGTTTTTATTGGTTACAAATGGCCAGACAAGAGAGAAATGAAGATATTTTATTTCTTTTTTATTTGTTTTTCAATTTGTAACCATCTGGTACAGACCTGAAATTTGTGGCAGAAATTCCATTACGAGGAGGTATTGCAAAAAGATAAACATAAAGCAATTTGCTAAACCATGGCATAGGTTTGGGATGATGGGTTCTTTATTTTTTAATAGAGGGTTTTTGTCATGAATGAGTGGTATTGCTCCTTTCAAAACCTATAGTATTTCTAAAGCTCTATAATATTTCATTACAAAAAGCAGAAATATGAGAAAGTAGTCACAGAAGTAGATTAATTTATTAGATAGATAAGATCTGGTGTGAGACATGAGATCATGAGGCAAAGGTATATAACCTCTCCAATACTGACGTATGGTTTTGCAAGTGAAATGTCATAGTTGGTTTCAATTCAAGACGTGATCTAAAAAAAAAATTGTGTTCAAACAAAATTTCAATTTTCAAAGGTTGTGAATTGTAAAATAATCTGTGTTAACACAAAACAATAATTCCCCAGAAATAAATGCCTTTTTTGTCTGAATAATTGTTTCAAGGTAATAGCTATAGTGTATGATTCCATAATAGGCAATATTCTATGTAGATTATATCTAAAGATTTCAAATTCTACATGGCATAGTGTCAAAAATTGGCATTTATTTTAATTAAAGTCTTTTAAGAAGCTGATATAATGTATTAAAAGGTTGTTAATAAAGAAAAGATTGGTAATGACAGTCCATGAAACAAAAGAAAATACAAAATGATGTTCGTTCCTGTGAAACACCTTTCTGCTTCTATAGTGATCCTGGCAGAGAGATGGAAAGAGGTATAGAAAATACTTATAAATCACACTGACTTTATAATATCTCAAAGCATTAACTTAGCTTTCGGTAATCTGAACATTATATCTAGTGATATATGTGAGACAAAAGAATATTTATTTTTAAATTTTCAGTATAAAGGAAAATTAAAGACAAAGGGAATTTGCAGCTAAATAGCAGAGTGGTTCACAGGGTCTCCTAGGAAAAGTAAGTAAAGTAGTTGCGAGACAGGTTTTATTGTGAAGACCAAAGATAAAAGAAGTATAATTTCATAAGATAGTTATTCAAATTACACTTACATGATCATTATAATGGTTGGTAAATAGAGCATTATGAAAAATAATTTCAGATTTTTTTCACTAAGATCTGTTGAAGAGAATTAAGACTTAGATTCTGCAAAGAATTTGTTAAGATTTGCAAAATTAAATCAACATACACCTTTATATTTGATGAATAGAACAAAGGAAGACTATACACATATATTCATATAAATATGTGTATGTATATGTATCTGCATGTGTATGTATATATACATACATACATACATATATATATATATATATATAATATCCACACACTTACACATAAACAACTACATACGTATATATCTGTGTTTGTGTTTTTTTGTGTGTGTATATCTAAATGCAACTAGATAGCTCATTAACAATAGAGAGAAAGTTAGGAAGACCTCAGATATTTACTAGCTATGTGACCATGGTGAAAGTCACTTTATCCTGTTTCCCTCCATTCCTAGTTAGTAAAATGAGTTGAAAAAGTAAATGGCAAACCATTCTAGTGCTTTTGCCAAGTAAACACCAAATGGGATCCCAGAAAATTGTACATGACTGAAATGATTGGACAACAATAAAAACAAAAATACATGCATATATCAGAAACTATTATTCAGGAATAAACAAATGAGCCCAAAGATATCTGGACCACACAGAAGACTCAAGATTATGAATCCTGAGTATTTTCTTTAAGGAAAGAATTAAGAAACACTTGTCAGAATCGGTGTCAAATAGCATCATATGAACACAGAATGAAATTGATTATAATTTTAATGGATGTAAAGAATTTGTATTGATGTAGATGGCAATGCAAAATTAATTCTATGTGTGAAGTCAAGATCACTTTTTAGAAAAAAAGTTAAAACAAATATAAAACTATGAGAATAAAAATGTTATAAAATAAAAAAAATCCCATTCTAATACACTTTTAAAAATGCTAATGCAAAAGACTGGGAAATAAGCAGAAGGCATCAAATTAATTTTAAAATTTCATTCAGAATTATGAACAATGTAAATTAGCTGACATATTGCATGAAGTAAAAGAACCTAAATTTTTTTTTTATCATAAGGCATATATCTTGTTTGACAAGCAAAAAGATACATCATCCAGAGCAATGCTGTTTTTGAATATAAAGACAGATGTAAAACCTAATGGAGAAGATGGTAACTTCATGAATCAAAAAGAAGCAGTGAGGAGTGAAAAAACAAAAGAAAGCAAAACAGTGACAAACTCAACAAGACAAAACTATGCCAAACATCTTTTAGTATGAAATGCAAAGATAATGCATGAGAGATAATGAATGAGAGATATCTGCCAAGTTTTATAAAATAACTTTCTTTTATCATCAAGCCAAGTAGAAATTATAATTAGATTTTTATGAGAGTACCAGTTATGTTTCATAAAATAGAAAAGACAGTTGATAAATGAATTTATTTACAATTTATATATTTAATAAATAATAATAATTTATAATACTTATATAATGCAGATGGAATGAAAACTTTTGAAAGAGAAGCTGAGTGCTGAAATATGAATTCAGATCACAGAAGATTAATAAAATAATTAGAGGAGAAGGGGAGATACCATCCAGTATCTTGCTCTTGCAAGGAGTTTATTTTAGAAGGACCAGAGAAATACTGGCAACAAGTAGCTAAACAGAATGCAAGGTTCTGTTTTTCATTTTTATTATCATTTTTTTATGATTATGGAGATTTGAACATTTTTCTAGAAAGTAGGTAATAAACCTGCATATGAAAACAAAATAAAATTGGAGAGATGATGGTGTAGGCAAGATAGAAGGAGGTGCTATGAAGACTATACAGAGAGGAAAAGAGGATAAAAAAGATATGAAAAGTAACTGTCTTAAATAGAGAATACACTTACTTGGTATGTCAAGAGAATCTGTATTATGGCTTGATCCCATGTCTCATGAATTCTGGGAAGACATTTAAAAGTCATCCAAAGGTGTTGGAAGGACCATTAGTTAAATTCCAGATCAATGGTGGATTAGAATCTTTTAGTTAATTGATGAATTTCAGTTAGTTAACTGTTTACAAAGCTAGACCAATCAATCCATCAAATACTTAAATAAATAAAAGATATTGTCATGCAAACAAAAAGTTTATATATAAGTTATACATAAGTAAGATAGTATACTTCAATCTGTATGTCGATGGTTATTTCTCTAGATGTGGTTAGCATGTTTTTTTTTTTTTTTTTTTTTTTTTTTTTTTTTTTTAACATGAATCCTTTGGAATAGTCCTGGACCATTGCATTTCTGAGAAGAGCTAAGTTTATCATAATTGATCATTGTACAATATTACTGTTTTTGTGTACACTGTTGTCTTGAGTGTACTCAATTTGTTCAAAATCAATACATGTAAGTCCAAGTTTTTTCTCAATTTTTCATGCTCATCATTAATTATAGCACAATAATATTTCATTACATTCATATACTTGTTTAGCCATCTCCCAATTGATGGGCATTCCCTCAATATCTAATTCTTTTCCAATGCAAAAGAACTATAAATATCTTTATACATGTGGGTATTTTTTTCTCTTTTTTAGGATGTCCTTGGGATACAAACCTTCTAGTGGTATTACTGAATCAAAGGGTACACACAATTTTATAGTCATTTAAGCATAGATCTTCACCTCCCCTCACACACACAAAATCAAGAATCTTTTTAAATTATTTTTACAACATTTTACAACAAACTGTTATTATTACCTGTGAGAGTCCAATGAATAAAAGCAAGCATTATAAAGCAAAACACAGTAAGCAAATTTAGACCCAAACTCAGATCTTAATGGCAGGAAAAATAACAATTCTTTTACTACATTGATGAGGGGTGTATCACAACATCTAACCAAACAGTCAACAGAAGGTAGAAGAAAGTACCAGGCTAAGTCCAGGTGTATTTTTCTAACAGTTGGTGTCTGGTAGTGATTTCCACATAACCATATGACTAAATATCAGAAAATTCCTTCTAAATCTTGTTCAATTCTTGTCATATTGTGAGCCTGGATTCTCCCAAACCTATTTTGGGGACTCAGTTTATATTTTTTATTTTTATTAAAGCTATTTATTTACAAAACATATACCTGGGCAATTTTTCAACATTGACACTTGCAAAACATTCTATACCAAATTTTTCCCTTCTTCCCCCCACCCTCTTCCCTAGAGGGCAGGTAGTCCAATACATGTTAAATATGTTAATATATATGTTGAATCCAATAAATGTACACATATTTAAATAGTTATCTTGCTGCACAAGAAAAATCAGATCTAGGGAAAAAAAAAACATGAGAAGGAAAACAAAATATAAGCAAACATCAAAAGAAAGCATGAAAATCCATATGTATACACATATGAGTATGTGAGTCCACACTCAGTTCCCACAAGCCTCTTTCTGCATATATATGACCTTCTTTATCACTGAACAATTGGAACTGGTTTGAATCAGCTCATTGTTGAAGAGAGTCATGTTCATCAGAACGGATCTTCATATAGTTTCATTGCTGCTCATTTCATTTAGCATAAGTTCATGTAAGTTTCTCCAGGCCTCTCTGAAATCATCTTCCTGGTCGTTTCTTATAGAAAAATAATGCCCCATAACATTCATATAGCATAAGTTATTGAGCCATTCTCTAATTGATGGTAATCCATTCACTTTCCAGTTTCTAGCCACTACAGAAAGGTCTGCCACAAACAGTTTTGAACATGGTTCCCTTCCCCTCCTTTAAGATCACTTTGGGATATAAGCTCAGTAGAAACATTGGTGGGTCAAAGGATATGCACAGTTTGATAACTTTTTGAGCATAGTTCCAAATTGCTCTACAGAATGTTTGCATCCCTTCACAGTTCCATCAACAATGTATCAATGTCCCAGTTTTCCCACATTCTCTCTAGCATTCCTCATTATGTTTTCCTGTCATCTTAGCCTATCTGAGAGGTATGAGGTGGTATCTCAGAGTTGTCTTAATTTGCATTTCTCTGATGAATAGTGCTTTGGAACACTTTTCATACAACTAGAAATAGTTTCAATTTCATTATCTGAAAATTGTCCATTCATATCCTTTGACCATTTATCAATTGAAGAATAGATTGAATTTTTATAAATTTGAGTTAATTCCCTATAGATTTTAGAAATGAGGCCTTTATCAGAACCTTGAAGGTAAAAAAAAATGTTTTCACAGTTTGTTGCTTCCCTTCTAATCTTGTCTGAATTAGTTTTTTTTTTTTGTACTAAAACTGTTTTATTTAGTATAATCCAAATTTTCTATTTTATGATCAATAATGATCTCTAGTTCTTCTTTGGTCACAAATTCCTTCCTTCACCACCAATGTGAGAGGTAAACTATCCAATATTCTTCTAATCTGTTTATAATATAATTCTTTATGTCTAGATCATGAACACATTTTGACCTCAATGCCAATTTTTTGCCACATTAGTTTCCAATATTCCCAGTAGTTTTTGTCAAATAGTGAGTTCTTATAAAAAAAACTGAGGTCTTCAGATTTGTCAAACACTACTTTACCATAGTAATTGGCTATTTTGTCCTGTGAACCTAACCTATTCCACTGATCAACAACTCTGTTTCTTAGTCCGTATCAAATGGTTTTAATTACCACTGCTTCATAATATAGTTTTAGATCTGATACAGCTAGGCCACCTTCATTTGCTTTTATTTTCATTAATTCCTTTGAAATTCTTGACCTTTTGTTTTTCCAGATGAATTTTATTATTTTTTCTAGATCAGTAAAATAGTTTCTTGGAAATTTGATAAGTATAGCACTAAATAAGTAGATTAGTTTAGTCAGTATTGTCATCTTTATTATATTTGCTCAACCTATCCAAGAGTACTTGATATTTTTCCAATTGTTTAGCTCTGACTTTATTTGTGTGGAAAGAGTTTTGTAGTTTTGCTTATATAGTTCCTGACTTTCCCTTGGCAGATAGATTCTCAAGCATTGTATACTATCGACAATTATTTTAAATGGAATTTCTGTTGGATTTTGTTAGTGATGTATAAAAATGCTGATGATTTTTGTGGATTTTTTTGTAAGCTGCAACTTTGCTAAAGTTGTCGATTATTTCTAAAAGTTTTTTATTTGTTTTTTTAGGGTTCTCTAAGTGTACTATCATATCTTCTGCAAAGAGTGATAATTGGGTTTCCTCATTACCTACTTTCATCACTTTAATCTCTTTTTCTTCTCTTATTGCCAAAGCTAGCATGTCTAATACAATATTAAATAATAATGGTGATAGTGGGCAAACTTGTTTCACCCCTGATCTTATTGTGAATGGTTCCAGTTTATTCCATTCCATATGATGTTTGCTGATGATTTTAAATAGATGCTACTGACTATTTTAAGGAAAAAGTCATTTATTCCTATACTCTCTAGTATTTTAATAGGAATGGATGTTAGATTTTATCCAATGCTTTTTTCTGTATCTATTAAGATAATCAGGCAGCATTTGAAAAAGACACAGGAGATAAACAACGTGAAACTGAAAAACCAGGAGTTGAGCTTAATACAACTAAATCAGATAATTTAATTTGCACAGCATTTCAGAGTGACTTGGTAAAGAGAGATCATCATTTAGACATTAGTTCTTCATGTCATAATATAGATGCTAGTATGGTTATAGAGAGAGAATATGAAGGAAGTCCAGAAGCTAAACTCAGCTGTGAACAAGAAATCTTTCCAGGCCTTTATAGAATCAGAATGTTCATCATTTTTTAATACAACCATAATATTCCATTATATTCATATACCACAACTTTTTCAGTCATTCAGAATTGATGGGCATCCACTCATTTTCCAACTCTTTGCCACCACAAAAAGAGCCTTGGATTCTTTTTCCTTTTTTTTTTTTTTTTTTGGATTTCTTTGTAATATTGATCCAGTAGTGTCACTGCTTGATCAAAAGATATGCAAAGTTTTATAGCTCTTTGTTCATAGTTCCAAATTGCTCTCCAAAATGGTTGTCTTATTTCCCAATTCCACTAACAATTCAGCTGTCTCACAACTTCTCCAACATTTATCTTTATCTTTGCCAATCTGAGAGATATGAGGTGGTATCTCAGAATACTTTTAATTTGCATTACTCTAATCAATGGTGATTTATGTATTTTTTTTTCTTACGACTATAGATGGCTTTAATTTCTTTATCTGAAAATGATATGTTCCTATCCTTCGACCATTTATCAATTGAGCAATGGTTTGCATTCTTATAATTTTGACTCAGTTCTTTATATATTTTATATAAAGGGCTGAAACTCTGAAAAGGTATGCCTGAATCAGACAGCAGAGCACTTAAGGCTAATTACCTATTCATGTGAGATAATGGTTCTAAATACATTTATTTAAATGAAATGGTGATGTGTTGGCTCTCCTCACCATTGGTGCTTGCTGAATGTGTGGTAGTGAAGTAACCATAAGCAAGGATTGGAGGGCTGAGGGAGAGAGGTCAGGGTCTGTTGGCTGCAGGATGAGGAGAAGAGAGACTTGAGGGCTCTGGACTCCAGAGTCTAGAGTCCAGGATTCATCTTTGGCAAGCCTCATGGCAGCTTGCCTGCCTCCTTCACTTCGTCGCCACTTCCTTCACTTCTTCCCCTAAAGGACTTGATTAATCTGGACTTTGACTGATCCTGAGGTCCTCCAAAGAGTTAGCTTGGACTTTATAATTTTAGAAATGAGGCTTTTATCAAAAACATTGCCTGTGAATATTTTCCCCCAGCTTTCTGTTTCCCTTCTATTTTTGCCTGTATTGGTTTTGTTTGAATAAAACCTTTTTAATTTAATGTAATCAAAGTTGTCCATTTTGCATTTCATAATTTTCTAATTTTCTCTAGTTGTCCTTTTGTCATAAATCCATCCCTTTTCCAAAGAACTGATAACTAAACTATTCCTTGTCTACTTTGCTTATAGTGTCACTCTTTACTCCTAAATCATGTACCCATTTTGACCCTATTTTATTGTGGGATTTGAGATGTGGGTCTATGCAGGCCACATTTCTAAGTTGCTCTCCAGAATGGTTGGATCAGTTTACAACTCCACCAATAATACAACAGTGTCCCAATTATCCCACATCTCCAACATTTATCATTTTAGCCAATTTGATAGGTATGAAGTGGCACCTCAGAGATTTTTTTTAATTTAAATTTCTCAAATCAATAGTAATTTACAGCATTTTCCAATATCTAAAGATAGCTTTACTTTCTTTATATTCTTTGACCATTTATCAATTGGGAAAAGAACAGATGTTTTCCTGACAAATTGAAAGAAAACTAAAATTAGAAAAATCAGAAAACAGGGACCAAAACTTGTCTTTGTTGTTTCCTTTCTGTGTAATTTGGGGTAAGTCTTTCAAATTTTCAGGTCCTCAATTTCTCAACTATATAAGGATGCTTAGCCAAATGTACTTTAAGGAATACCTCATGCAGAGACAGGGCTGAGATCAAACTGCATGACAGCCTGAATTGTAAGACATTTCAGTGGAAGTTGGAAGAATGTTGGAAGCAAAATAGTCTGTACCTACTACAAAAGCATTAAAGGATTTAAAGGATGAAAAAATGTTAAGGGAATAACCTAGTCAGAAATTAATCTTTCATTGTACAAAAGGGAATACTTTTGTATTTTTAATATTATTTTGTATTTTGTAATTAATAATTAGGATGTCTATACTTTAGAATAATTTCATGTAAATATAAAATATAATGTGAGTCAGAGAAATAAATTAGTAAAATTAAGCCTCTACTTGAGTCTTGCGTCATTTGAGTCTATCTTTATCTGAAGTTCACTGCAAACAAAAATTTCATGGAGGAGTAATAGTCTTTTGGTGAATGGAACAGCTAGACATTACTGAAAATAACTCAGCACTAGAATGTAAAAGGAATAAAAGTACTAATAGGATGGGAGGGGCCCATTTATTTTCATTAGTGAAGTATTTTCTTCATATGTTATTAGATTTAACTAGTAAGGGGATCTATTGCAATTTGGAAAAAAATGTTTCCTTTTTCTGATGGAGGACCAGGCAGATATTGTAAGCCTGAGAAAAGCTGTAACATGAACTCATTTGATTATCAGGTACTAAAAAATACTACATTCAGAAGAGCCAACATTTTGCTTTATTGATGTTTAAAACTTTAAAATGAAATATCTCAATATTGATTCTAATCACAGATCATCAGAGGTTGATATTCATAATACCAAATAATATTTCAATTTAAGAGTTTTATTTTACAAAAGATTTTCTTCAAATCTTGACTGTTTTCAATTTGCTATAATGGCAAATTGTGCAATATTACAGGTAGGACTGACAGCAAAAGAAAATGAGGATACATTTTAAGACTAGATAACTATACATATATTGATAGACAAAAGCACAATTAGTTTTTTATTTTAATAATCTATAGAAAATGTAAAGTCCTATCCCTAAACCCTGTCAGTTGTTTTCGACAATAATTAAAGAACATAATGAATTGAATGGATTTTTTTTTGCACATACTTAATTTGATCCATGTAAGTAGCTTAATTAGATAAATAAAGCTCCCCAAAACATTTTTGTTCAAATCACAAAACCATATTGATCCATTTCATTGACTACATTAACCATACTACTGCCAGATCCTCTGCTTCTCTATAGACAGTTTCTCTGTTTGCTCTCTAGAAAAGTAGAACTGAGATTTTCCATAGGTAAAGCCAAATTTTCCATTGTATTTGTCCCTTGTACTTTTAAAATTAAAGCCAAAAATTTCCCCATGCTGCTTTCTGTACCATTATTAAGTCACTTTCTCTGTACCTATGCATAAGATTTCCTCTATTCTTGTGATGTTTTTCCCTGCTCACTGCTTCTTGGAACTCCTAAATCCATTTGAAACTTAACTGAAGGGCTATATCCCAGAAGAAGACTTTCTTTATCTCCCAAGTTTTTAGCACTCTCACAATTGCTGAAATTTCTTTGCATATAATGACGATGTATTTTGCATTAATTTTCTTAAGTACCCACTATTATATCCCTCCCCAATCTATCCCCCGCCCATTCCTGCCATAGAATATAAACTCCTTGAAGGCAGGAATTAATTGAATTGGATTTTGGAAAAAAACTGCACAAAAAAGGGAAATTAGGCTAAAATTTTGAAAAGATCAGTAAAGTATGTAGCATGGCCTTGAAGTTTAAAAACTTACAATTAGCAGAGGTAATCTAAGCTTATTAAAAAAAAAAGTTATAGCAAGCAAAAAATGGAATATCAAATAAAATATATCAATTTTGCTTGGATGGGGAAAAAAACAAACACTGATGGCTAATAACAGAAAGAAGATGGAGATACTCAATTCATATTTTGCTTCTCTTTTTCTAGCAAGGAGTGTTACTTCTGCCTTGGAAATAAGAAAATAAAAATGACATATAGGGAGCTGATATTCTAGGTAGATAAAATGGGTAGTAAGAGTGTCAAGTTGCACTTGTTTATTTCCAGTTTACTAATCTGGGTAAATGACATTCTTATCTAGTGAAATAATTTGCTGCTGAATTTATTACCAAGCTGCTATCAATTAATTATGTCTAAAAATCATGGAAATATGGGAGAAGCAACTGTGGTTTAAAATTATATATATTTTCAAAAAAGGAGACGATGCCTTAGTCTACAAACCATACACTTATGAGCTAGATTTCTACTGAAGTAGTAGAAATTAATAGAATAAATCAGTGAATCAAAATATATTTTTGAAAAATATCTAGAAAGGGAAGCAGAAATTACCGTCAAAATGTTTTCATCAAAAGCAGATCATTCCAGACTAAACTAAATTATTTGGACAATATTTCTAAAGAATTAAGTTAATGAAATATTATAAAAATAGTTTGTATAAATTTTAGCAATGCTGTTAATAAGAATGTTGCATTCTTGTAGAGAAAACAGAGTTGTGTAATAAAATTAGAACATGTTACATAGATTTAAAGGGTTATTAATAAATCCATGTCAATATAGCTGAAGGTATTCAGTGGAATACTTCCAGGATTTTATATTGGGGACTATAATTGACATTTTTATCAGTAATTGGGATAAGTAGACATATGGAATGGTTCGTCAATGTGTTTTACACAGACCATAGAGGAATAGCTAATACTCAGTAAGATATAGTGAAAACTCACACAAATTTTGACAGTCTCAAGAGCAAGAAGCTGAATCTAATAAGAGTGAATTCAATGGAGATAAATATAATGTCTTACAACTTGGTCACCAGAATTCAATATTGTATTAAAATACTACTTATATCAATAAGACAAAAAATTAAATTAAAGGAATTAGTATAGATTATGAAGAAGCAACATTAACCTAATACTCTTTGCAGATGACATAATGGTATATTTAGACAATCCTAAAAAACAGCTAAAATTTAGTTTAACCATTCAAGTACTTTAGCCATGATACAAAATATAAAATAAACCCATGTAAATTACATGCATTTTCACATATCATTCATAAGAAGAGAAAGAGAAATTTCATTTAAAATAATTACAGACAATATAAAATGCTTTTGAGTCTACCTTCCAAAAAATTAAAAAAAAAACCTACATGGACAAAATTACACAAAAAGACAAAGAAAGGTCAATACAACTGGAGAAATATCACTTGCTCTTAGCTAAACCATATCATTTTAATAAAGATGACAATTCTATCAAAATTATTTACAAGTAGTGATGTAGGTAGGTCAAAAATATGTATAAATTTGCCGTCCTTTGAACACACATCTTATCTTTTGTTACTTTATCAATTGGGACATTGCTCTTATTTTTTTGTAAATTGGATTCAATTCCTTCTATGTTCATCAGAGAATTTCACTGTCCCAAGCTTCAGGGGTTTTGTTCAGCTGTTTTCAGAACTCTTTCTAGGAATCTTACTATAAGCACTCCTTTCTGCCCTGGAGTTGTTGACTGTATCCCCAGTTTATTGTAACTATAAGATCTATTGTTCTGGTCCAGGGCTGAAGCTCTGCTGACCTGGGCTACACTGGGATTGGACACCAGACTCCCACCCCATTGCTACAGACCCTTTCAACTGACCTTCTTAGTGCTCTCTTGTGCCCCATGCTGAAAGGTCCAGAAGCCTCCAGCACTCATGCTGATTTAGAGATCCCACCTTGCTGATGCTGGGGTCTGGGCTGGAAATGGGGCTGGAGCCAGCTGAGAACCTACACTAAAAGTGTGCGATTTGCTCTCACTGTGGTTCCACAGACCTCTTATGCTGACCTTCCAGGTCCTCTTTTGTGTCTCTGGGCTGAGAGGTCTAGCTCTGGCCAGGATTGGAGCAGAGTCCAGGGCTGCGGCAGGGTCCAAAGCTGCACAAATGGGCCCTGCATTGAGATTGCATATTGGACTCCCATCCTGATGTTATAGACCTTTTCTGCATAGAGAAATACAATTTAAAAAATTCTGAGGTACCACATCATACCTATCATATTTGCTAATATATCAGAAAAGAAAAATTATAAATGTTGAAGGCGGGAATTGAAAAGTTAACCAATTACTAATGTGCTCTTGATTTAGTTGTGAATTTGTCCAACGCTCTGGAGAGCAATTTAGAACTATGGCTAAAGGATTACGAAATTCTGCATATACTTTGATGCAGTTATATCACTACTAAGTCTGTATCCCAAACAGATTAAGGGGAGAAAATACATAGTACAAAACATATAGAAAAATATTCATAACAATTTTTGTGATGGCAAATATTTGAAAATTAAGGGAATGCTAATCATTTGGGGAAAGATTGAATAAGTGGTGCATATAATTGTTGTGATGGAATACAATTGTTCTATAAGTAATGAAAAAACAGGGTGCTTCTGCTTTCAGAAAAAAATCTGTGAAAAATTATTTAAACTGATACACAGTGAAGTGAGCAGAACCAGGAATTACATTGTACATAATAATACAGTATTGTACAATAAGCATGTATGAATGACTTAGCTATTATCAGCAATATAATGATCCAAGACAATTCCAAAGGACTTCTGAGTTTAAAAAAATGTTTTTTTATCTCTAGAAAAAGAAATAATGGAGTCTAAATGCAGAGTGAATCATAATTTTCCCCCTTTCTTTATTTTTTCTTGCTCTTGTTCCACCATAGTTCATATCAAGTTTTTTTTTGCATAATTTCAAATGTATGATTAATATCACATTTCTTACCTTCTCTTTGATTGGGATGAAATGAGAGAATTTAAAACAAAAAACAAATGTTGAAAATAAACAACAAATTTCAAAAAGTTTCTTAATTTGGTACAAAAAAAATTCAATTTCAAAGAACAAGATAATGGAAATACAGTTAGAAAATAGTTATAGCAAAAGGGGAAAGGCAAGCTCAAAATGAATTAGCTAATTTATTTAACAATACAAATAACCATTATAACTCTGACTTCAGGATTTAAACTTAAACCTGGGATGTAAAGCTTTACTTTCCAGAAACATGGAGGAGGCAGTTTCATTGTATTTTGTCACTGAGAAATGGTGAGTTGCCCTATTTGGCAATCTTCACTCAAGTTAAATATATTTTTAAAAATTATAACCCATTATAGTGGTGATTCTTGCACATACAAATTTAACTTGATCCTCACCATATTTGCTTCTATTCCTCACATTCTCTGTTTCTGTAAATGTTTTGTCTTTGTCTTTGTCTCTACAGTAACTGTTACAATGCCTGAGGAGCTAGAAATGCTTGATGAAATTAATTAAATTGATATTATTTAAGTGACTGATTACAAAGCAATTGCAATATTTTAATAACTTTTTGCCTGAATTAATAATTTGATAAGAGAACAATTTTCTCTAAATTTTAACAATGTATTACTTAAATTCAGGTTGAGTAATGGGGAGGGTTGGAAAGTAGAGAAAGGGATTAGATCTCCTTATCTTACCTAAGATGGAAACACAACATCCACTTATGATCCTGATCACACTTCTGATTAGCAGAGAAGCATTTATCATCTGTGTTTCTGACCCTGGATAGTTTCCCTCTCTTTATGCAGACTAGTGGCCTCCTATTTTCATGGACTCATTATATTTGTTCTGGACTTAATATGATTGGTTTGAACCTTTCAGCAGTTCAAAAACTGTTAAGTTCAAGTGATCCACAATTAAGAAGCATACTACCCAATAGTGGGTCTCAATGGCATGCACAATGGCAAAGCAAGATTTTGAAAAGGAATTGTCTTTAAGGAAACTTTGTCATTCATGAAGTATAAATAATAGCAGTTAAGACAAATCCAGTTAAGTTGAGAAAAAATTGTGTTATTATAGTGTCTTCTTCAGAGACAAGATGTCACCATGAATAGAGAACCACTTTAAAATATGGAAGCATATGTATACATACAGAAAAGTTGTATTTCACAAAAATGAAATCTGTGTCCAACTTATTTTCAAAAGTTGGTTTTTTTGGTAATGCATGCCTACCATTGGGAAATATGTTGCTGCTGGATCATTTGATCTTGAGAGTTTTTGAGTGGCTAAAAGGCTCAAACCAATCATGTATCCAGACTAAGGCTAGAATAAATATAGTAGGCTACAGTCAAAGCAATTCATCATACATAGGTTAATTTTCTCCTGTATTTATGACCTTCTCTTCTATTTAGCCAGAGTGTTCTTTGGGTGAAAAAGTGATTTACACTTTGTCCAAGTTACATCTGGTGTCTTTTCCACTGGGTAGAAATTCTTAGAATATTTATTCTATTGCAGTGATCTTTGAGAATGAAAGGTCATTTTCATTGCATGATTTTAAAAAAATGGACTTTATCTGTCTTTAGTGGAAGAAATTTAAAATATTAAATTAAAAAAATATTAGTTCACTAATTAATTATTTTTAAAATTTTGCAAAAGCATTACTCAGATTGGAGAAGTGTCAAATTATGAAGGTTTGGTATATTTGACTTTTTCCACATGTACATGTTCACAAAGATCATGCTCTGCACTGGAGGTCATGTCATTCTCATTCTTTGGATGTAGTCCATGCCAAATGGACAATTGAACAATGGGATGTTGCTTTATTAAGATAATTGAACCAGACAATAATTATATAGTTTCAGTCAAGTATAAATGATATTGTCCTGTTTTCTATCCACTTCTACTTATGACTTCACCAGTAGAAACAAGCCATTAATGACAAAAATGTTTCCTTAGTATTGCCAACATAGAAAAAGAACTCTAAGATAGTGAATCTCCAAAGAAAACTCCATCTCTATCTATTAATATTTTAGCCAGGAAATAGAATATTAAAAAAAAAATCAGAGAGGACAAAACAAAGATTTTTCAAAGCCAGAGTTTAGTGCCTTATGATAAGTAGCCCAAGGTTGGGGATCAGAAATTCAGGGGCATGGGAAATAGATTTATAAGAAAACTGAGGGTTCCAAGAAAAGAACAAGGCACTAGTTTGAGGACCAGCCTAGAGTAATGTCTCTGGTGATTGAGTGTTCCCTTTTACAGTGACTTCTTTTGTGTCCATTTGTTATAAACATGCTGCATGCTGTGCCAGTACATCTCTCTCTTCCCTTCCTTTCCCTTTGCCTTATTCTTTAATAGCCTCTAATATGAGTTATTTCTGTCTGTGAATGCCAACGTGCTGATTCCTCTCTGTCCCACATATTTGAAAGAGAAACTGGTCTTTACTTATCCATTTCTATCAATAATTAATTTCTGAAGATACTTGCATTTGCTTAATCTCCATGTAAATGTAAATGTGTGTGTGTGTGTGCGTGTGCGTGTGTGTGTGTGTGTATGTGTGTGTGTATATATATATATATATATATATATATATATATATATATGTTTCCCATTGATGTTCTATTTCAATACCTAAATATGTTAAGGAAGAGACACTGAGATATCTCTTGAATCTTGATATTAAAAGATATGCTGAAAGGTCCCAGCAAGCTAGAAAGTCATTGAATATGACACTGGTAATGGGCTATATTGCTTTCATTCTAGTATCTACCTAGTGAATTTTTAAAAATCTTAATGTCAAGTTGGCTATAATACAATGATTTGTTTAACCACAGAAACTCTGTGAAACTATCACCTAAACTGTAGAATAATTATAAACTGTACTGATAGAGGAATAACCACACCAAAGTAATCTTAGATCCTTAAAATTTGAAGAATTTGTTGTTGTCATTTTTTAATTTTACATAACACATTGTGTTACAATAAACATACCTAATTATTAAGGACAGAATGAGGGGGGAAAAAGAAAATGTATAACACTTTTGGTTCATTCTGTACTTATTACTGTAATTAACAGATACATCAAAATTTTGTGATCTTAGAGACTCATTATTCAGAGATGGGAAATTGATTAGATTCCTCTATGATGATTCTAAACAATACAACTAGCTTAATTTTTTTCTCTGATATTTCTGCCTACTTATCTGAACCAATTTTGTGAAAATAGGACATCCAAGACTGGATTAAAGGGAAAAAAGCTTGAGGAAATTATAAAAAAAATCTAGAAAAGAGTGTGAGCTGTATCAAGTTCTAACTCATAGTAAGAGATAACTCTAGGCCCCATGTAAAGAAGGATTATTTCTTGCTCTCAGTTAATAACTTTTACTAAGGACCTATTATATGTTGGAATGGTAATACCCATTACATGTTGGAGTACAAGGAAAGATAAAAGACAGACCCTAAGCTCAAAAATCTCACAGTCTAATGGTGATGATAGTGAGGGAGACAATATGCAAACAATCATTGGAAAATAAGCTAACTGCAGAATTAATGGAAAACAATCAAAAGAGAAAATGAACTAGAATTAAGGGAGATCAGAAAAACTTCTAGTTGAAGATTGGATGTTAGCTGGGATATGAAGAAATCAGGAAGTAGAGATAAGTAAGAACATTTCACGAGTGATGGATAGTCAGTAAAAATGGCTGGAATTGGGCAGTTGAGCTTCTTGTCCAAATAACAATAAGGAAATCACTTTTAACTGGATTATAGAATAAGATATAAGGGTAGAAGGAAGTTTCCCCTTAAACAAGGGTCAGTGTTGTAATATTTCAGAAATGACTGAACTGAATCTATAAAATGGGAACACTTAAGTTCAAGGATTCCTTTTGACATATAAAGTCTGTGTGCTCCTAGAAAATCACTTATCCCATGAATACCCTAGGCAAAACATTAAGAGTATAGGGTATAGAAAAAGTACACACATGCACTTGTAGAGCAAGTTTTCTCACTTGGTATATCTGTTTGTACATGTGTGATGTGTATATAAATATGTAACATACATATCAAATGTATACACATAACATATATAAACCACATAAAAATCTCTATACACATAGATATAGATGTACACATAGAAATGTTTTACTTTTACATTTTAATTATATTAACATTTCCTCCAATATGTACAAAAATATAGATTGGCCAAGTTGACAGAAGAAGACATAAATTATTTAAATAGTACCATTTTACAAAAATAAATAGAACAAGCTATTAATCAGCTCCCCAAGAAAAAATATCCAGGGCTAGATGGATTTACATTTGAATTCTATCAAACATTTAAAGAACAATTAATTCTAATACTGTATAAACTATTTGAAAAATAGGGAAAGAAGGACTCCTAACAAATTTCTTTTATGACACAGATATGGTACTAATACCTAAAAAAGGTAGGGTGAAAACAGAGAAGAAAATTATAGACCAATTTCTCTAATGAATATTGCTGCAAAAATCTTAAATAAAATATTATCAAAAAGATTACAAAAAGTCATTTCCAGAATAATACACTATGACTAAGAAGGATTTATACTAGGAATGCAGGAATGGTTCAATATTAGGAAAATTATTAGCATAATTGACAATATCTATAATCAAACTAAGAAAAATCCTATGATTATCTCAATAGATACAGAAAAAGCATTGGATAAAATCCAATATCCACTTCTCTGATTACCGCGTATTTAAAATCAGCCAGAGTCAGAAATTCAGGTTAAAGGAAAATCTTCAATCTTTATTCTTTGTGGAGATGAAGGGGGATCGTGATAGCAATATGGGCAGCTGCGACAGGACTCAGCCAGCAGTCTCTTTCCCCTCTCTTTCTGCCCCTCTGCCTTCACTCACCAAAATTGTCATTTCCTATACAACACATCATGACTTGCACAAAGAGTGGGTGGGGGCCATTCTTTCTCCAAGCATATATATTAATAGAGTATGGTCCAATTACTATTTAGCCTCATGTGCTTGGGATCTCAGTGCATCAACTTGAGCTTTAGCCCATTACACACTTCTACTAAAAACACTAGAGAATATAGAAATAAATGGACTTTTCCTTAAAATTATCAGTAACATCTATTTAAAACCATCATATGTAATGCAGATATACTAGAATCATTCCCAGTAAGATGAGGGGTGAAACAAGGTTGCCCAATATCACCATTACTATTCAATATTGTATTAGAAATGTTAGTTTTGGCAATAAGAGAAGAAAAAGAGATTAATTGAATTAGATCAGGTAATGAGGGAACCAAATTATCACTCTTTACAGATGATATGATGGTATACTTTGAGAACCCCGAGAATCAACTAAAAACTACTAGAAATAATCCACAACTTTAGTAAAGTTGCAGGATACAAAATAAATCCATAGAAATCATCAGCATTTTTATATATTATCAACAAAATCTAGCAGCAGGAGATACAAAGAGAAATTCCATTTAAAATAACTGTTGATAATATAAAATATTGACTTGGGAGTCTACCTGCCAAGGGAAAGTAAGGAACTATAAGAACACAACTACAAAACACTTTCTACACAAATATAGTCAGATCAAAACAATTGGAACAATATCGAGTGCTCATGGGCAGGCAAAGCAAATATAATAATAATGATAATATTCCCTAAATTAATCTACTTATTTAGTACCATACTAATCATTCCACAGATCTAGAAAAAAAAATAACAGCAAAGTTCATCTGGAAGAACAAAAGGTTAAGAATGTTAAGGGAATTAATGAAAAAAAAAATGACAATGAAGGTGGCCTAGCTGTACCAGACATAAAACAGTATTATAAAGCACAAATCATCAAAACCATTTGGTACTGGCTAAGAAATATAATCAATCAGTAGAACAGGTTAGGTTCGTAGGACAAAATAGTCAATACCTATAGTAATCTAGCATTTGAGAAACCCAAAGTCTCCAACTTTTGCAATAAAAACTCAGTATTTGACAAAAATTGCTGGGAAAATTGGAAATTTATATGGCAGAAACTAGGCACTGACTCACACCTCACATCAAATAGTAGGAGAATGTTGAAATGGATCCATGATTTAGACATAAAGAGTGATATTATAAGCAAGTAGGACCATTTATCTCTCGGATCTGTGAAGGAGGAAGGAATTTGTAACCCAAAAAGAACTGAAACTCAATTTTGAACACAAAATAGATAATTTTGATTATATTAAGTTAAAAAGTTTTTTTGTACAAACAGAAATAATACAGGCAAAATTAGAAGAGAAGAAATATATTGGAAAAACATTTTAACATATAAGGATTCTGATGAAGACCTCCTTCCTAAAATGTAAAGAGAATTGACTCAGATTTATAAAAATTCAAGCCATTCTCCAAATGATAAATGGTCAAAGGATACTAACAGACAATTTTCAAAGGAAGAAGTTAAAACCAATTCTAGTCATATGAAAAGGTACTCTACATCACTATTGAGCAGAGAAAAGCAAATTAAAAAAAAAAAAAAACAAAACTCTGAGATACCACTACACACCTGTCAGATTTGCTAAGATGACAGGAAAAGATAATGATGAAAGTTGGAAGGGATGTGGGAAAACTGGGACACTAATACATTGTTGGTGGAATTGTGAATGGATCTAGCCATTCTGGAGAGTAATTTGGAGCTATGCTCAAAAAGTTATCAAACTATTCATATACTCTGATCCAGCAGCATTTCTATTGGGCTTATATCCCTCAAAAAATACTAAAAGAAGGAAAGGGACCCACATGTGTGAAAATGTTTGTGACAATCCTTTTTATAGTGGCAAGAAACTAGAAACTGAATAGATGCCCATTACTTGGGGAATGGGTGAATAAGTTTTGGTATGTGAATGTTATGGAATATTATCATTCTATAAGAAATGAGCAGCAGGATGATTTTTTCTGGAGAGACTTATATGAACTGATGCTACGTGAGAAGAGCACAATCAGGAGAATCTTTGTAAAGGGCTGAAACTCTTAAAAGGTATGCTTGAATCAGACAAGCAAGCACTTAAGGCTAATTACCTATTTACCTAATTACCTAATACAATAAATGTATTACCATATGTTTGGAAAAATGGCCCTTTTTACTATTCCGTGCTGGGTTGATCTTTTGGTGTATACAGATAATTGTAGGAAGGATTAGAGGGTGGAGAGAGTGGGGAGGAACCCAGAGTTCACTTGGCTGCAGGACCAACAGGAAAAAAGTGTGGAGATTCTGAACTCTAGATCATTGGCAAAACTCCTGGCAGTTTTGTCCTTCTCCTTCACTTCTCCCCTTGAAGACTAAGGACTTTTGCTTATCCTGACTCCGGCTATTCTTGAGGCTTCCAGGGAGCTGGCCTGGACTTTACAAACCTTGTACCTCTTTTTACAACAAGAAGATTATGTAAAGATCAATTCTGATGGGTGTGGCTCTCTTCAACAATAAGATGATTCAGACTAGTTACAATAATTTTGTGATGAAAAGAGTCATGTACCCAGAGAAAGGAATGTGGGAACTGGGTATGGACCACAATATAGCATTTTCACTTTTTCTGTTATTGTTTGCTTGAATTTTGTTTTCATTCTCAGTTTTTCTTTCCTTCTTGATCTGATTTTTCTTGTGTAGCAAGATAACTGCATAAGTATGCATATTATATTGGATTTAACATATATTTAAACATATTTAACATGTATTGGATTACCTATCATCCCGGGGAGGGTGTGGGAGAAAAGAGAGGAAAATTTGAAACACAAGGTTTTTCAAGTGTCAATGTGTGTGTTTTGTAAATAAAAACTTTAATTTAAAAAAAGAAGAAAAAAGATTCCTTATTTTTTTTTAAAGTTCAGGCAAAACAATAAATTCAGCTTTGATTTATAATTTTACCTATTTTCAAAATAAAAATACACTGAAAGTTTTCTTTTTAACCTTTTCCTTTCTATCTTTTGGTGAATATAGTATGTGAGAATGGAAGTGGGAATTTCTCTTTCTTCCTCTGCTTCATATGCAGTGATGTTATAGAAAAAGCAAATGATAGAATTAAGTGAAGAAGAGTCTAGTGGTAGAATTGAGTTTAGTTATAAGTGAGAAGAGAGACCTGCATCTGGGAGGTGGCAAGTGACAGAAGAAGGGATCTGAGGCTAGTTTCTGCCCTTTTTAATGTAAGGACTCTGGCTTTTACTGAAGCTTGTGATTTCTGTAGCAACAGAAGCTGGCGAGTCAGAGAGACTATAGTCAAGCAGGGAAACAAAGTCTGTGGAAATTATAACACTAAGTTTAACAGGAGGATTGAGGGGACAGCAAAAGTTTAGAATCTAGATTTGCCCTTCCTCATGTGCATTGACCCTATGAGTTCCTTATGTGCATACTTCCATAAATAAGAGTTTAATGTATAATCATTTTTTTCTCAGTGACACTCATAATGAAAGCTTGAGATCAGCTTAATGGGAAAAAAACATTTCCCACCATTCTTACACCGCAATTTTTTGTGGTTATTGTTCAGTTGTTTTAGTCATGTCCAACTTTGTGAGGTTACTCTTGGGATTTCCTTGGCAAAAATATTAGAGTGGTTTGCCATTCCCTTCTCCAGATTTTTGCAGATAATGAACTGAGGCAAACCCAAATTAAATGACTTGCCCAGAGTCACACAGCTAGTAAATATTTGTAGTAAATGTTTATCCTGACACCAAGTCAATTCTTTATCTATGATGCAATTTTATTAAATGCTCTTAACTTGAGCAAAGTTTATCTTATATATCACAAAATTGTTAAAATACTTGTGGATACTTGTAAATTGAACTACAGTTTTAGGATGTTACTCCTATAGAATTTTTGGAATCCTCAGTAGTGCCTCCCCTCCCCAAGTAGAGATGTGCTATTATTTTACAACTGGATTTCTGACATGATCTTAAATTTAATCTGCATCATTAATACTTTCTCCAACAAAACACCAACAAAACTATAAGTCAAGCTCTGACTTATACTATTTTCTCACTTAAGAGATGAAAATGCTCATACTGAATATTTAACAATTGTATCTTTAGCCCATTCAAGACGTTTCCAGTCCAGTCCTCTACCAGAGGGCAACTAAATTGCAGGTGTAGGTTTAGAGTTGAGTTGTAAAGATAAGTAATGCAATTTTAAAAATAACCCTATCAACATTCAAAATTAATGGCAAGTCCAATTAACATAAATCTTTTATCAATAAAGCAAATACTTAAGAGTCCTTTAAATAAGTAGTCTAGAGAAAGAAAAGGCAGAAGAAAGCCCCTAAGATATTTATCCCTTTAGTGGGATAAATTAGTTATAATTCTAAATTGAGACACTAAAGGCCTAATAGGACTGGTAAGAGGCAGTAAATTGTTCATTTTTGGAAACAGGTCACACGATCTAAGACTTCAAAGTACAAAATTAGGCCCCAGAGACCTGCGAGAATTAATGCAGCCCTGATAAATTACCAGCCTATGTTATTTTTAGTTGTAGGAGCTGGCCCAAATATATTTACTTTTAGCAAAAAAGGACAGTAGATCATAAATAAATAGTAATTATTTCAAAAAGGCTTGGTAATGGAAAACATAATTAATTGAAATTCACATAAATATCTCTCACAAGAGAAAGATCACTCAACTTACCTGCTGAATTATATACATGTCCTTAAAAAAAAAGAAAAAAAAAGAAAAATTCAGCTTTCAAAAGATAAGAGGAATTGTAAGGGCACACATTTTTCAGGTAGTATTCACTCATGATTTCAATGTACTTCTTTGTTTGGCAGAAAAGTGAATGTTGCTTCTAATTTGTCACTACAATTTTGCAAAGACAAACAAATTTTTACCTTCAGGCAAATAGGATTTAAAAAGATTCATAAAGATCTGCTATCCTTATTTCTGTTCATCCTCATAGCAATAGTGTATAAACCATTTTAAAAATTATTAAAAAAAAAAAAAAAAAGAGAGAGAGAGAGAATCTATTTCATCAGGCTAAAAAGGAAAGGGAGGAAAGTACAAGGGAAGGAAAACTTTAGAGGCCAGACAATGGAAGCCTCCAGGGAAGGATGAGCTTTTAACAGAGAGGTCTGAAATTTCATATATTGCCAATGTGAAAACAAAGACTGCGAGTAATAAAATGCCTTATAGTGTAGCATTTTATTTTTTGTTATTCTTAAAATTTATTGTTATCT
Source organism: Antechinus flavipes (assembly GCF_016432865.1). Taxonomy (NCBI): domain Eukaryota; kingdom Metazoa; phylum Chordata; class Mammalia; order Dasyuromorphia; family Dasyuridae; genus Antechinus; species Antechinus flavipes. The sequence continues at coordinate 294,953,504 of NC_067400.1, read as the reverse complement.
TTTGTTTTCACATCACCTAAGTATTTGAATTATCAATCATATTCCCCTCCTAGGAAGCTATTCTATATAACAAAAAAGAAAAACAAACAAAAAACAAATAGCATTTAACATAACTAAGCAGCACATAATAAGATTGGGGTAAATTTTCATAGCTCTTCTTTGTGGCCAAGTTTGGTCCCTATAATTTCTAAGTATAAAGAGCAATTGATTTTTGGTATTTCCATTTAAAAGATTGTAGTGAGTCTACATGATTATATATAATTTTGAAGCTCAGGTAATGTTTCTTTTATAAACTTTATGAAAAAATACCTTAGCATTTGGAGTATAAAATTGATTACATTTGTTTGTTGTCTATGGTACCTTTTAGAATAAGTATAATATAGTATAGTATACTATAACATGGAATATAGTAAAATATAGAATAACAGTATAGTATAGCATATAGTATAGTATAGTATAGCACAGTATAGTATATCTGCATTTTTTTGAATGATTTAGCTTTGTCTGATAGTATAATGACAACTCCCATTTTTAAAAAGTTCACTTGATGTGAGATAATTTCTTCTCCATTCTTTCAGCAATACTGTTTTGTTTTTGAAGGCTGTGCACAAGGTAATTGTAGCAGTCCAGTCAAACTTCCACAGCATCGACTTGGGTTCTTCCTAGTACTGGAAAGTAAGAGAATAGATTGAGTAGAGAATAGGATTTTTATAAACCTGTATCATATTATTAGATCTATTAGTGTAGCCTCTCTGCCAATAGCATGGGAAGTAGGAGAGGTGTGCCAAATATGTTCATTGTCAAGTGTTAGTTTATATTTTGTTTTGTTTTTTTATTTTCTTCTAGATTCTGTGTTTATAAGGCACCAGATAGAACTAAAGTTCTTTTACCTTTGATATAAAATTTCTTTTTTTGGAGAGATTTGAGAAATTGCAGGTATCAGAGAAAATGTCTAGTCTTCCTTTTTTTTTTAACTCATGTGAGATAGAATTATCTTTATTGTTTCATATAACACAATAGTATTCTATTGTGTTCGTGTGCCACCATTAGATTGATCCATCCTGAATCAGTGGGCATCTTCTTAACTTCCAGCTATTTGATAGTCCAAAAAAAGGTTGCAATAAATACTTTAGTATATATGAGACCTTATTTTTTAGTTATGGATGTCCTTGAGATATTTGTTGAGCAGTGAAATTTATGGGTCAGAGGGCAGAGATACTTTACTTTTTTTGAGCAGATTGTCCTCCAAGATAATTGGACAAATTCAGTCTAACTAAGTATATTTTTCATAGTTTAAGTTTCAAATAATTTCTTCTAATTTTATATTTATTGCTAATTCTAAGTCACATGTTCTCCATCTCAACCAAAATGTTCATGCCTTGGCTTCCTAGATAAAAATAGATTTGCAAGACAAGAACTAGAATTAAAAAAACAAACAAACAAACAAACAAAAAAACTTTGTGAAGTATTGAGACCTCTCTAATCTTCATTAGAACTAGAAGTAAGGAATGGAATAATTAATAGTAGATATTTCATATATAACTGTAAAAAATAAATAGTATTGGAACAAGATTACTGTTTAGGGTGTTTGGAGAGTAAGTCCTTGAAAATTGGGAACTGTTTATAGAATAAGTTATATTTTGATGGAAATAATATATGTGTGTGGGTAGAGACAAGATATCAGAACAAATCTATCATTCCACTCGCCTTAGAAATACATTCTTTTACAAAGTCTTTATAACAACTGAAAAAATGCACCAAACAAAATTCTGAGGAGGAAAATCAAGAAAATTCCTAGTGAGTCGTTTTTTTCAGTACAGGAAAACTTAAGAAGGCTTAAGGAGAAGTGTGAATACACTAGTTTGAGGACTGGCTGGGATGTTGTTTTGGCAGAAGTGACAACTGATGTGGGATATAGTCAGCATTCAAAGAGGGTATGGAGAAAATCACCTGGTCAAAAAGAGATTCAAGAGGACTTCTGTTACTAGAATTGATCAGCAGTTCAGTTGCTTCTTACTCAGTTTTTGGTAAAAGTACCTGGGTGGAGAGGAGTAGCCATAATTGGAAAGGAGCAGGGTACCTATGGAAGAACCAGAGCACAGCCTAAAAGAGCAGTGAACAAATCTTTTTGGAAGCACTAAAAACTAATCCATTGAGCTGTAAATCCGATGCTATCCAATCTAATAAACAGTTAAGAAGTGCTTACAACTTACCAAGCAGTTATATAAGTGCTAGAAATACAATTACTACTATGAAAGACAGTATATCCCTTCAATATGCTTATATACTAAAGGAGCAAAGAACACAAAAAAGTCTGCACAAAACAGATGTGGGGAATATCACACTAAAAGAGCATATTATTCTGTGGAGCTGAACTCAAGTCAGGGCAGTGGATTCAAGCCAGAAACAGTTTAGTTTCTTCAGAAGATATTGGGAGGAGTTTGGTATTCCACCTTCTATTCCTCCAGACAAAAAGAGAGACAGAGAGAGACACACACAGAGAGAGACAGAGAAACACAAAGAGAGAGAGAGAGAGAAAAGAAAGAAAAAGAGAGAGAGAGAGAGAGAGAGAGAGAGAGAGAGAGAGAGAGAGAGAGAGAGAGAGAGAGAGAGAGAGAGAGAGAGAGAGAGAGAGAGAGAGAGAGAGAGAGAGAGAGAGAGAGAGAGAGAGAGAGAGAGAGAAAAGAAAGAAAAAGAGAGAGAGAGAGAGAGAGAGAGAGAGAGAGAGAGAAAAGAAAGAAAAAGAGAGAGAGACAGAGAGAGACACTAGAGAGATGGAGTCACTCAAGGCTTGTGCTAGCAGCATGGTGGTAAGTTTAGAAGAGGTGACCTTATCTTGGAAGGGGCATCTTATTCCAAATGACACACAATACCATCCACAAAAAATGAAGTGTGGAGAGAACAGTGTGAAAGTAGCAAAACATAAAAATAGAAATAAAACCCAGGCTAGATACTCCTACCCCTACCTCCAACTCTGACATAAAGTCAAAAATCAAGAAATAGGCTAGAAAAAAAAGCAAATATCTTCCGGTTAAGATGGCGGAGAGGAGGCTCACAGTTGCATAAGCTCCGCGCTTTCTCTCACTATCCACTTCATTACAAGCCTCTGAATCAATGCTTGACTGAAAAAAACCCACATATAGTTACCAAGAGAAGCCATCCTTGAGATCCGCCAAGAAAGGTCTGTCTTTACTGGAGGGCTGGGGCGGTTTTAGATCGGGCGCAGGCGGCGGGCAGCGGCAGTGAGAGCACGGGAGCAGAGCTGAGAGGGGGTGGGAGTGATCGTAGCCGTCTCTGCGGGGAGAGCTTCGCTACAGGTTTGGAACCTGCAGCAAGTCAACAGCCCAGCAGAGAAGCTAAAAACACCGGGGCTGAAGAATACAACCGCAAACAGCTGGAGTCTCTCAGGACCTGGCCGCCCCCCCCTTTCCCCCCCCTCAGTGACTCAGCACGCTCTGGGATCTCAGAGCACAGGCGCAGCACAGTCCTGCTAGTGCCTCACTGCTGCCCCCTGCAGTCTGTAGAGGAAGCTCGATAACACACCCAGCCCCCCCCCCCAAAGAAAGACTCCAGTTTTTTCTGTTTTTCTTTGGTAGTTTGTCTCTGATTAATAGACAGAATGAGCAAGAAGCTGAAGAGGACTTTAACCCTTGACAGCTTCTATACAGATAGAGAGCAGACTCTAAATCCTGAGGAGACTAAAAACAGGCAGTCCCCAGGTGATTCCCCAAAGGAGGAGATCGTCTGTTCCTCAGCACAGATGAACCTCATAGAAGTGATTAAAAAGGCTCTCACAAGGGAGCTAGAAGAAAAATGGGAAAAGAGTCTGGAGAAAGTTAAAGAGAGAGTGGATAAAGAAGTAAAATCCTTGAAAAATAGGATTAGTGAACTGGAAACAGAAAACAGCTCTCTAAAAAACAAAATTGGCGAAATGGAAAAAAATTCCACAGAACAAAAGAACTCAATTGGACAATTAGAAAAAGATTTTAAAAAAGTGAGTGAAGAGAATACTTCACTGAAAATCAGAATTGAACAAGTGGAATTGAATGACTCGAGGAGACAAGAAGAATCAGTCAAGCAAATCCAAAAAAATCAAACAATGGAGAAAAATGTGAAATACCTTCTGGGGAAGACAACAGACCTGGAAAACAGATCCAGGAGAGACAATCTGAGAATCATTGGACTCCCAGAAAAACATGATGAAAAAAAGAGCCTGGACACTGTCTTCCAGGAAATTATCAAAGAGAACTGCCCAGAAGTCATAGGAACAGAGGAAAAAATAAACATTGAAAGGATTCATCGATCACCCACTGAAAGGGATCCTAAAATCAAAACACCAAGGAATATAGTGGCCAAATGCCAGAACCCTCAGATGAAAGAAAAAATATTGCAAGCGGCTAGAAAAACCCAATTCAAGTATCAAGGAGCCACAATAAGGATCACCCAGGATCTGGCAGCATCCACATTAAAAGATCGAAGGGCCTGGAATATGATATTCCGAAAGGCTAAGGAACTTGGTATGCAACCAAAAATAACTTACCCAGCGAGAATGAGCATCTTTTTCCAGGGAAGAAGATGGACATTCAACGAAGTAAGCGAATTTCATCTATTTCTGATGAAAAAACCAGAACTTAACAAAAAGTTTGATCTACAAATATAGAACTCAAGAGAAATCTAAAAAGGTAAAGATTAATCTTGGGAACTATATTTTGACTATATAGATGTATAAAGAATACATGTATACCTTGTTCTAGAAATTGATGTGGAAAGGACATTGTACCAGAAAAAGGGTAAAGTGGGGGTAGTACATCTCATGAAGAGGCATAGGAAACCTATTATATCTGAGAGAAAGAATGGAGGGGGATGAATATAGTTGGTATCTTACTGCCTTCAGAATTGGCTTTAAGTGAAAAATCTTAAGACATATTCAATCTAAGGTGAAACTTCTCCCATCTCATTGAAAAGTGAGAAGGGAAAAGTGGAAAGGGAAGGAATAAGCTAAGCGGAAGGGAATACGGGAACTGGGAGGGAAAGGGGTAAGATAGGGGGAGGAACTCTAAGGGGGGGGAGGGACACTAAAAAGGGAGGGCTGTGAGAAGCAAGGGGTGCTCACAAGCTTAATACTTGGAAGGGGGGAAAGGGGAAAGAAGGGAGGAAAGCATAAACCGGGGTTAACAAGATGGCAAGTAATACAGAATTGGTCATTCTAACCATAAACGTGAACGGGGTAAACTCCCCCATAAAGAGGAAGCGGTTAGCAGAATGGATTAAAAGCCAGAATCCTACAATATGTTGTTTACAGGAAACACACCTGAAGCGGGGAGATACATGCAGGTTAAAGGTAAAAGGTTGGAGCAAAATCTACTATGCTTCAGGTGAAGTCAAAAAAGCAGGGGTAGCCATCCTGATCTCAGATCAAGCTAAAGCAAAAATTGACCTAATTAAAAGAGATAAGGAAGGACACTATATCTTGCTAAAGGGTAGCATGGATAATGAAGCACTATCTATATTAAACATATATGCACCAAGTGGGGTAGCATCTAAATTCTTAAAAGAGAAACTAAGAGAGCTGCAAGAAGAAATAGACAGTAAAACTATAATAGTGGGAGATCTTAACCTTGCACTCTCAGAATTAGATAAATCAAACCAGAAAATAAATAAGAAAGAAGTCAAAGAGGTAAACAGAATACTAGAAAAGCTAGATATGATAGATCTCTGGAGAAAATGTAATGGAGACAGAAAGGAATACACTTTCTTTTCAGCAGTTCATGGAACCTATACAAAAATTGACCATATATTAGGACATAAAAACCTCAAACTCAAATGTAGTAAGGCAGAAATAGTAAATGCATCCTTTTCAGACCACGATGCAATGAAAATTACATTCAACAAAAAAGCAGGGGGAAGTAGACCAAAAAATAATTGGAAACTAAATAATCTCATACTAAAGAATGATTGGGTAAAACAGCAAATCATAGACATAATTAATAACTTCACCCAAGAAAACGATAATAATGAGACATCATACCAAAATGTATGGGATGCAGCCAAAGCTGTAATAAGGGGAAATTTCATATCTCTAGAGGCCTATTTGTATAAAATAGAGAAAGAGAAGGTCAATGAATTGGGTTTGCAATTAAAAATGCTAGAAAAGGAACAAATTAAAAACCCCCAGTCAAACACTAAACTTGAAATTCTAAAAGTAAAAGGTGAGATCAATAAAATTGAAAGTAAAAAAACTATTGAATTGATTAATAAAACTAAGAGTTGGTTCTATGAAAAAACCAACAAAATAGACAAACCCTTAGTAAATCTGATTAAAAAAAGGAAAGAGGAAAATCAAATTGTTAGTCTTAAAAATGAAAAGGGAGAACTCACCACTAACGAAGAGGAAATTAGAGCAATAATTAGGAGTTACTTTGCCCAACTTTATGCCAATAAATTCGACAACTTAAATGAAATAGAAAAATACCTCCAAAAATACAGCTTGCCCAAACTAACAGAGGAAGAAGTAAATATCCTAAACAGTCCCATCTCAGAAAAAGAAATAGAACAAACTATCAATCAACTCCCTAAGAAAAAATCCCCAGGACCAGATGGATTTACATGTGAATTCTACCAAACATTTAAAGAACAATTAACTCCAATGTTATATAAACTATTTGAAAAAATAGGGATTGAAGGAGTCCTACCAAACTCCTTTTATGACACAGATATGGTACTGATACCTAAACCAGGTAGGCTGAAAACAGAGAAAGAAAATTATAGACCAATCTCCCTAATGAATATTGATGCTAAAATCTTAAATAAAATATTAGCAAAAAGATTACAGAAAATTGTCACCAGGATAATACACTATGACCAAGTAGGATTTATACCAGGAATGCAGGGCTGGTTCAATATTAGGAAAACTATTAGCATAATTGACTATATCAATAACCAAACAAACAAAAACCACATGATCATCTCAATAGATGCAGAAAAAGCATTTGATAAAATCCAACATCCATTCCTAATAAAAACACTTGAGAGCATAGGAATAAATGGACTTTTCCTTAAAATAATCAGGAGCATATATTTAAAACCATCAGTAAGCATCATATGCAATGGGGAAAAACTGGAACCTTTCCCAGTAAGATCTGGAGTGAAGCAAGGTTGCCCACTATCACCATTATTATTTAATATCGTATTAGAAACACTAGCCTCGGCAATAAGAGTCGAGAAAGACATAAAGGAATTAGAGTAGGCAATGAGGAAACCAAACTATCACTCTTTGCAGATGATATGATGGTATACCTAGAGAACCCCAGAGATTCTACCAAAAAGCTATTGGAAATAATTCATAATTTTAGCAAAGTAGCTGGCTACAAAATAAATCCCCATAAATCCTCAGCATTTTTATACATCACCAACAAAACCCAACAGCAAGAGATACAAAGAGAAATTCCATTCAGAATAACTGTTGATACCATAAAATATTTGGGAATCTATCTACCAAAGGAAAGTCAGGAATTATATGAGCAAAATTATAAAAAAGTCTCCACACAAATAAAGTCAGACTTAAATAATTGGAAAAATATTAAGTGCTCTTGGATCGGCCGAGCGAACATAATAAAGATGACAATACTCCCTAAACTAATCTATTTATTTAGTGCTATACCAATCAGACTTCCAAGAAAATATTTTATTGATCTAGAAAAAATAACAACAAAATTCATATGGAACAATAAAAAGTCGAGAATCTCAAGGGAATTAATGAAAAAAAAATCAAATGAAGGTGGCCTAGCTGTACCTGATCTAAAATTATATTATAAAGCAGCAGTCACCAAAACCATTTGGTATTGGCTAAGAAATAGATTAGTGGATCAGTGGAAAAGGCTAGGCTCACAAGACAGAAAAGTCAATTATAGCAATCTAGTGTTTGACAAACCCAAAGCCCCTAACTTCTGGGAAAAGAATTTATTATTTGATAAAAACTGCTGGGATAATTGGAAATTAGTATGGCAGAAATTAGGCATGGACCCACACTTAACACCATATACCAAGATAAGATCAAAATGGGTCTATGACCTAGGCATAAAGAACGAGATTATAAATAAATTAGAGGAACATAGAATAGTTTATCTCTCAGACTTGTGGAGGAGAAAGAAATTTGTGACCAAAGATGAACTAGAGACCATTACTGATCACAGAATAGAAAATTTCGATTACATCAAATTAAAAAGCCTTTGTACAAATAAAACTAATGCAAACAAGATTAGAAGGGAAGCAACAAACTGGGAAAACATTTTCACAGTTAAAGGTTCTGATAAAGGCCTCATTTCCAAAATATATAGAGAACTGACTCAAATTTATAAGAAATCAAGCCATTCTCCAATTGATAAATGGTCAAAGGATATGAACAGACAATTTTCAGAGGATGAGATTGAAACTATTACCACTCATATGAAAGAGTGTTCCAAATCATTATTGATCAGAGAAATGCAAATTAAGACAACTCTGAGATACCACTACACACCTGTCAGATTGGCTAAGATGACAGGAAAAAATAATGATGAATGTTGGAGGGGATGCGGGAAAACTGGGACACTAATGCATTGTTGGTGGAGTTGTGAACGAATCCAACCATTCTGGAGAGCAATCTGGAATTATGCCCAAAAAATTATCAAAATGTGCATATCCTTTGATCCAGCAGTGTTTCTATTGGGCTTATATCCCAAAGAAATACTAAAGAAGGGAAAGGGACCTGTATGTGCCAAAATGTTTGTAGCAGCTCTGTTTGTAGTGGCTAGAAACTGGAAAATGAATGGATGCCCATCAATTGGAGAATGGCTGGGTAAATTGTGGTATATGAATGTTATGGAATATTATTGTTCTGTAAGAAATGACCAGCAGGATGAATACAGAGAGGCTTGGAGAGACCTACATGAACTGATGCTAAGTGAAATGAGCAGAACCAGGAGATCATTATACACTTCGACAACAATATTGTATGAGGACATATTCTGATGGAAGTGGATTTCTTTGACAAAGAGACCTGAGTTTCAATTGATAAATGACGGACAAAAGCAGCTACACCCAGAGAAAGAACACTGGGAAACGAATGTGAACTATCTGCATTTTTGTTTTTCTTCCCGGATTATTTATACCTTCTGAATCCAATTCTCCCTACGCAACAAGAGAACTGTTCGGTTCTGCAAACATATATTGTATCTAGGATATACTGCAACATATCCAACATATAAAGGACTGCTTGCCATCTAGGGGAGGGGTGGAGGGAGGGAGGGGAAAAAAAAATCGGAACAGAAATGAGTGTCAATATAATGTAATTATTAAATAAAAAATTTAAAAAAAAAAAAAAGAAAAAAAAGCAAATAAATTGTCCAGATTAACAAAAGAGGCAATAAAATATTAAATAATCCTATCTTAGAAAAAAGAAATGGAACAAGCCAGAATGAAACTCCCCAATTGAGAAGGGTGGAAACCTTACAATAAGATGCATTTATAAGTAAATTCTATCAAGTTTATAAAGAACAATTAATTCCAATTTAATATAAACTGTTTGAAGAAATACATAAATAATTATTCCTGCCAAGTTTCTTCTATGAAAGAAATTTTTGATAACTAAACCATGGAGAGCAAAAACAGAGAAAGAAAATTCTACGCCAATTTTCTTAATGAAACTTGATGGAAAAAATTAAATAAAATACTAGCATGGAGATTATAACAGTATATCACAAATATCATACACGATAAAAAAGCTGGATTTTTACCAAGAACTCATAGATAGTTAATATATAAATTATAAGCAAAATTAACCATGTCAACAAAAAAAAGACAAATAATTATTTAAAACATATATTACAAGCTTTTAAAAATAATGCTACAGGTTGCTTTAGGGGGTAGAGTGAGAGGTGGTTGTTAGAGTTCAAGAGTCTCAGAGGCTGGGCAGGCCCCTGTGAGGAGCTACTTAAATGTAGCATCTGAGGTGTACATGGCTGCAGTAGCAGCAGCAGCAGCCATGAGCAGCGGCGTCTATGGAGGAATTAAAGTTGGGCTCTTGTGTTGGACACTGGCTCTTATAGACAGAGAGCTGATTATGCTGGTGAGGACTGCCCAAAGGTTGATTTTCCCCTTTGCTATTGGTGTGGTACTTGAAAGGGATGATGGAAGCACATTGATAGAAGTAGATGGAGATAAAGGCAAACAAGAAGGTCCCACATGCTACATAGATATCAATGCATTGCATGTTCCAAGAGAAAATATGGAGGCAATATCACCTTTTAAAAATGGAATGGTTGAAGACTAGGACAGCTTCCAAACTATTTTGTATCACATTTACAAGATGCATATCAAGTCAGAAGCTGGCTTATATCCTGTTCTAATGTCAGAAGCACTGTGGAATACCAGCACAAAGAGAGAAACTGACAGAGTTGATGTTTGAATACTACAACATCCCTGCATTCTTCTTTTGTAAAACTGCAGTTCTTATAGCATTTGCCAATGGTGATACCATAGGGTTATTTTGGATTGTGGAGCCACTCATACCACTGCCATTCCAGCCCATGATAGATACCTTCTTCAACAAGGCATTGTGAAGTCACCTCTTGCTGTAGACTTCATTACCATGCATTGTAGAAACCTATTCCAAAAAATGAATGTACAATTGATCCCTCCATACATGATCACATCAAAGGAGGCTGTTCAGGAAGGATCCCCAGCAAATTGGAAAAGAAAAGAAAAGTTGCCACAAGTTACAAGGTCTTGACACAATTATATGTGTAATTGTGCGATCCAAGATTTTCAAGCTTCAGTGCTCCAAGTATTAGATTCAATTTATGATGAATAAGTGGCTGCACAGATGCTAACAGTTCATTATGAATTTCCAAATGGCTACAACTGTGACTTTGGTGGTGAGTTACTCAAGATTCCTGAAGAATTCTTTGATCCTTCTAATGTAAAGGGTCTTTCGGGCAACACCATGTTGGGAGTCAGTCATGTTACCACAAGTATTGGGATGTGTGATATTGACATCAGACCAGATCTTTATGGCAATGTTATAGTGGCAGAAGGAAACATTCTGCTACAGAGTTTCACTGATAGACTGAATAAGGAACTATCCCAGAAGATGCCCCCAAGAACAAGATTATAGCTGATTGCAAATAATACAATGGTGGAACAACAATTTAATTCATGGATTAGTGGTCCAATTTTAGCTTCTCTGGGTGCCTTTTAACAGATGTGGATTTCCAAACAAGAACACAAAGAAGGAGAAAAACAATGTATAGAAAGAAAATGCCCTCAAAGTTAGTTCTGGAAAAAACATGGCCTTCCCTATGTTCCCTTATGTTTTATAGCTTTAGTATACTCAGGAACAAAAATGAATGTCTTTTGTAGAATGTTTATACATTTTTGCATACTTCAATTTCCATTTAACAAATTTCAAAGCCTTCAAACTGGCCATGTTATTTAAAATACATTTTTGTTTTCCTTGTAAAGCAATGAATCTTACAATAAGTATTTTATAATTTTTGTATAAATATCTATTTTGCTCTAAATACTTTTGTTTAACACACTGTTTTCATCCCTCTGATAAGTAAACTGATTAATATCTATTTTCTCTGCTTTTCATTTACTAAATTGTTTTCAGCCTTTTGAGATAAGCATACTTGTTGAAGTCTAGATTTGGGGTACCTAAATGAAATTAGGGTTTAGATGAAGTCTAGTGGCAGGTTTGGGGTACAGGGAGTCAAACAGAGATCCCCTGCAAGTCCCTTGGATTTGGCGCAAGGATATGACAGTAAATGAGGTCTAATAGCACCCCAATAAAAGCATTTATTGGCCAAGAGCTAGATTGATAAAAGAGGTTTATTATTGGGTTTGGAAGTAAGGAGATAGGTGAAGGTAGAGGTAAAGAGGGCACCGGACAGAGGGTCCAGTGAACAGAGGGTCCTCACATGGCTAGCATGTTTGGAATCTCACAAAGAGGGGATCCCAGCATCTCCCTTTTATAATGGGAGATTTAGCTTGAGGGGCTTTTGGGTGTAGCCCCAAAGTTGGCTCAGATCCAGTGGGGCTGGGACAGGTCCGGATCTTCTATTGGAATTCAAAGGGACCAGGATTTGTGAGTTAAAGGATAATTTACATTATTGACTAGGAGGAGGTGGGAATCTATAAAGGAATCTTTCCCACATTACACTGATTTCCAAATGACTGGTAGAGTTGATTTTTATTTACTAGTAAAACTTACTGCCTATACCTTTACCTCATACTTGCTAAATAAAATAATAAAGATTTCTATCCACTCTAAGAAAAGGGAAAAAAAAAAAGAAACAATGCTATATTCACATTGATTAAAACACTAGAAGCATAAGAATAAATGGAGCTTTTTAAAAATAATACATTTTATAAAACTAAAAGGAAAAACAAGTCCAATAAGACCATGGGAGAAGTGATACCAATTATTCAATGTTGTAATAGAAATGCTAGTTATAGTAATGAGAAAGGAAATAATTTTAAAAGCTGGTGAAAATGACAAAAAAAATTGCAAATTTTCAGGTTATAAATTAACTCCACACAAATAATAACCCAGCAGGAAGTGATGGAAAGAGAAATTCCATTCAAAATAAATGCATACAGAATACAATACTCCGGAGTCTATTTACCAAGATAAACCTAAGCAATATATGAACACAATATTACAAAACACTTTTAATAGAAATAAATACAGATTAAAATAATCAGAAAAATATTGTTTTCTTATGGCTATACCAAGTTGACATGAAAAAGAGCAATAACACCTAAATTAATTGGTTATTAGTATCACATCAATTAATGCTTCCATTGAATTATTTTAAAGAGCTGGAAAAATCAACTTAATTCATCTCAAGGAAAAATAGTCAGACTATCAAGGAATAAATGAAAAAAGGGAACTAAACTAGTCCAGAGTTCTAGATTTCAAATTATATTATAATCAGTAATTACCCAAACAATTTGAAACCAAATAAAACATCAAATGAATTAAGCATGCAATACAGGAAAATAAATGAGCATGGTAACCTAAATTCAATAAACCCAGAGATTAAATTCATAACACCAGAAACTCTGATGAAAACTGTTGGCAAAAATTGAAATTAATCTGGCAGAAACGAGGCATAGAACAACATTTTACAATGCATAGCAAGACAAGCTCAAAATGGGCTGAAAGTTAACACATTAAAGGTGATACTATATGCAAATTAGGAAAGCATGAAAAAAATTGTTAGTATATAAAGAGGGGAATATCTTAATACCAAAAAAGAAATAGAAAAGAGGTCACAGGATATAAAAAGAAAGTTTAATTATATTATATTAATTAAATTATTGTGCACAAGCAAAACCAATGCAGCCAGAACCAGAATGACAGAAAAGTGGGATTTTTTTAATCAGCATATTGATTTGATAAGGGTATCATTTCTCAAATATATAAGAAACTGAAACAAATTTATAAAAAGTAAAAGGATATTGGCATTAACTGATTAATAAATGGACAAATGAGATGAAGAGGCAATTTTCAGAGGAAGAAAGCAAAGTTAACAATATTCATATGAAGAATTTTCTGTCACTAATAATTAGAGAATGAAAATTAAGACAACTCTAAAATACTTGGCTAAATACTTGGCTACTTGGCTAAAAGGACAGAAAAAGAAAATGATAAATGCTGTAGAGGATGGAAGGAAATTAATGCATTGTTGGTGAGCTATGAATTCACAAACCATTCTAGAGGATAAGGTGGAAATATGCCCAGAAGGCTATTAGTTTGTGGATATTCTCTGATCAAGTAATACAGCTATTAGATTTATATCCCAAACTAGATCAAAGAAACATAAAAGAAGTCATATGTATAAAAGTATCTATTATGTCTCTTTTTGTGATGACAAAGATTTGGAAACTGAAGTTATTCCTATCATTTGAGAAATGATTGATCAATGTCTGATATGTGAATATGATGGAATATTATTATGCTATAAGACATTATGAAGGAAAGGAAAACCTGGAAAAACCTATATGACCTGATATAAAGTAAAGTAAGCAGAACAATCTTCTCTGTAACAGCAATATTGTAAGGATGACCAAATGTGAAAGACTGCAACTCTGATCAACACAATGATCCACCAAAATTCAAGGACTCAAAGGGGAAATTTTTTTTTTTATCATTTTTTAAAATTTTCAAGTCAAAGTCTTTCCTTCATGTCAGTTCCTCCTTTACCCTTCAATGAAACAAGAAATATATAAATTGTACATGTGAAATCACACAAAATAAAATTTCTTATTAGCCATATTTTTTAAAAGCAAAAAATATAGTTTTTTTTTTTTTTTTAAGAATACTTCAGTCTGGAGTCAGATTTCATCAGTTGTATTTCTGAAAATGGATAGAATTTTTAAATCATGAATCACTTTGAATTATCTTAGATCATTATATTGATCAGAGTAACTATCTTACATAGTTAATTATTACAATATTGTTGTCATTGTATACAATGTGGCTCCTAGTTTTGCTCACTTTACTGCAGCAGTTCAAATAAGTCTTTATAAGATTGTCTCTATCTTGCTCATTATTTCTTAAAGCACAATAGTATTTCATCAAAATCACTTACCATAATTTGTTCACTCATTTCTCAATGGATTGGCATCCCCAAATGTCCAATTCTTTGCCTCCATAAAAAGAACATCTTTACATACCCTTTTACAAAAATGTCCTACCCTCTTTTTAAACATAATCTTCATGTATATAGACATAGTAATGGCACTGATACATCAAAGAGTATGCATGAATTTATAGCCCTTTTGGCTTAAATCAAAATTGTTCTCCAGGATTATTGGGTCAACTCACAATTCAATCAGCAATGTATTAGTATTCTTAATGATTTTCTCTCTCTCCTAAAGCCTTTGTCTTTTTTGTTTGTTTTCATCATGTTAGTCAATCTGACAGTCTTAGGCCAGAGAAAGGCAGGTAGTTGTATATCTCTTCAGAATGACTTTAAGAGAATGTGTCTTCTGGTATGGGAGTGCATCCAGCAATGATTAACAACTCTATTTCCCTCAAGCACTTTTGAGTCACAATTCTAGAGAAGAGAGAAATGTTTATAATCAGTCATAAGGGAATCAAAGCTCTTGGTCATAGATTCAGGGCTGAGAGAAACACTAAGACTTGTGCTGGTAGGAGATTAGGGGACTTGGTCACAATTCCAGAGCCAAGAGGAGCATTAGTACTTGTGACTTCAGAAGAGAAGGGATATTCCTTGATAAAGACAAGAGTTCAGAACAGGAGAGCAGTGACTTTACTTATCTCAGGATAACAGCACTTTGGAAGGACTGAAAACTTGTAGACTCGAAAAATATATAAGAAAACAACTTGAAAAAGCTTGAAGAGTGAAACAGTGCCTCCTCACTCCCAAATGAACAATGTTAACATAAAGTTCAAAGTCAATAAAGAAACTGGGGAAAGGACAAAAAAATGACAACAAACGAGCTTGACCATAAAAACCACAATTACAGTAGCAGGTAAGACCAGTCATAGAACACTTGTGCATGTTCTCAATTCTTCCTCATCACACATTTCTAGAATTCAGCTAACAAAATATCTATCTGGTTCTTTCATAAAGTATCATAGTTGCCTACCCATTGACAAGTTCCCTAATAGAAGGTTACCAGAAAGTAGTCAACTGATACTGTGGATATAAGGGCTTGCCATTTTTTTTTCTATTTTATATAAGCTATATGTCTCTGTGCATCTCTGTTTCCATCTCTCTCTGTCTCTATGTTTCTATATGTCTTCCTTTGTCTCTCCAAATTAATCCATTCCCATGGATTCAATTACCATTATTTTGTGTGTTTATGTATATGTATCTCACATTGATATATAAAACTTGTTTCTCTTCAGAGACGAACTAATTAGTTATTCAAAAAACATTTATTAAATTATTCTATATGAAATACTATATGCTGGAAATACAAAGAAACACAAATATAGCTCTTTCTTCAATAAGCTCACATTTTTGTGAGGAAATAAGATATAAAAACAGATATGTTTATTCAAGATGACAGATGAAATGAATTTAAAGAGGAAACCATCAAGCAACTGGAAACAAGGCCTCCTATAGAAAATAGAATTTGAGACCAGTCTTGAATGAAACAAGAAGAGTTAGGAGGGAGAAGTTAGAAAATTCTAAGCATGGGATAAAGTTGATGCAAATGGGATATGGCATATCCTGTGGGAAGAATAAAAAAAAAATCAACCTTTGTGCATGGATTGTAGAGTACGTAGAAGGGATTGGCATATAGGAGATGCAAAGATAGGAAGATGCCAAATGCCCAATACAAGACTTTATGTTTGGCATTTGAGGTGAGAGAGAGAGAGCGAGCAAGTGGAATACATTTGGTAGACTGTCCTGAGGGCATTACAAAAGTTGATGGTCAGACCAACACTTTAGAAAACCCACTTCAGCAACTGAGGTAATAAAAAGTAAGGGAAAATAATTAGAAATCTATTTCAATATAGTCTAAGGAACAGATAATCAGAGCCTGAAAAATGGGAGGGGAAAAGTGAAAAGGGAAGGAGTAAGCTCAATATAAAGGAATATAGAAATTGTGAGGAAAAGGGTTAAGGAAAGGGGAGGGACTCTAAAGTGGGGGGAGGGATCCTAAAGAAGGAGGGCTGTGTGAGGCAAGTGGTACTCACAAGTTTAATACAGGAGAAAGGGGGAAGGGGGAAGGAAAGGAGATAAGCATAAGTTGGGGTTAACAAGATGGCAGCAAATACAGAATTAGTAATTTTAACCATAAATGTGAATGGGGTAAACTCCCCCATAAAGTGAAGGTGGATAGCAACAGGATTAAAAGTCAGAACCTTAAAATATGTTGTTTACAGGAAACACACTTGAAGCAGGGAGATACATACAGAGCAAAGGTAAAAGGCTGGAGTGGAATCTACTATGCTTCAGGTGAAGTCAAAAAAACAGGGGTAGCCATCCTGATCTCAAATCAAGCAAAAGCAAAAATTGATCTAATTATAAAAGAGATAAGGAAGGGCACTATATCTTGCTAAAGGGTAATATAGATAATGAAGCAATATCAATACTAAACATATATGCACCAAGTGGTGTAGCATCTAAATTCTTAAAGAAGTTAAGAGATCTGCAAGAAGAAATAAACAGCAAAATTATAATAGTGGGAGATTTCAACCTTGCACTCTTAGACTTAGATAAATCAAACCATAAATTAAATAAGAAGTTAAAGAGATGAATAGAATACTAGAAAAGTTAAGTATGATAAATCTTTGGAAAAAAACTAAATAGAGACAGAAAGGAATACACTTTCTTTTCAGCAGTTCATGGAACCTATACAAAACTTGACCATATGTTAGGACATAAAGACATCAAATTTAAATGCAGAAAGACACAAATAGTAAATGTTCTTCATATCATGATACGATGAAAATTACATTCAATAAAAAGCCAGGGAAAAATAGACCAAAAATAATTGGAAACTTAATAATCTCATCCTAAGGAATAATTGGATAAAACAGCCAATCATAGACACAATAATTTCACCAAAGAAAATGACAATAATGAGATGTGTGGGATGTAGCCAAAGTGGTAATAAGGGGAAATTTTATATGTCCAGAGGCCTACTTGTATAAAATAGAGAAAGAGAAGGTCAATAAATTGGTCTTGCAATTAAAAAAGCTAGGAAAGGAGCAAATTAAGAACCCCCAGTCAAACACTAAACTTGGAATTCTAAAAATAAAAGGAAAGATTAATAAAATTTACAGTAAAGGGCCAAGATGGCGGAGAGGAGGCACACTGCTGTGTAACCTCTGCGTTTTTCTCTCACTATTCATTTCATTTCATGCCTCTGAATTAATGCTCGACTGAAAAAAAAACATACAATTACTTACCAAGAGAAACCATCCTTGAGACTCGTCAAGAAAGGTCTGTTTTTGTGCGAGGGCAGGGATGGTTATTAGATCAGAAGCAGGCTGCGGGCAGCAGCGACAGCGAGAGCACGGAAGGCGGCTCAGAGCCGAGCAGAGCGGAGAGGGGGTGGGGCGTGATCGCAGAAGTCTCTGCGGGGAGAGCTTTGCTACAGGATTAGATACTTTGCTCCGGCAGCAAGTCAGCAGCCCAGCAGAGAAGCTAAAAACACCGAGGGTGAAGAATACAACCCCAAACAGCTGGAGTCTCTCGGGACCTGGCCACCCCTCCCCCACAGTGTCTCAGCATGCTCTCGGATCTCAGAGCGCAGGTGCAGCACAGCCATAGCTGTCCTGTTAGGGCCTCACTACTGCCCGCAGTCTGTAGAAAAAGCTCGGTAACACCACCCAGCCCCTCCCCCAAAGAAAGCAGCCTCCATTCAAGGGTTTTTTTCCTTCTGTTTCTTTGCTAGTTTGTCTTTGATTATTAGACAGAATGAGCAAGAAACTGAAAAAAAACTTTAACCCTTGACAGCTTCTATACAGATAAAGAGCAGACTCCAAATCCTGAGGAGACTAAAAACAAATAGTCTCCAGGTGAATCCCCAAAAGAGGAGATCATCTGTTCCTCAGCACAGATGAAACTCATGGAGGAAATTAAAAAGGCTCTCACAAGAGAGCTAGAAGAAAAATGGGAAAAGGAGAGGGAGGCTTGGCAAAAGGAGAGGGAGACTTGGCAAAAGCAGAGTGAGGCTTTGCAAAAGGAGAGGGAGACTTGGCAAAAGGAGAGGGAGGCTTGGCAAAAGAGTCTGGAGAAGTCATCCCACTCAGTTAAAGAGAGAGTGGCTAAAGAAATCAAATCCTTGAAAAATAGGATTGGTGAACTGGAAAACAAAATTGGCGAAATGGAAAAAAAATTCCACAGAACAAAAGAACTCAATTGGACAATTAGAAAAAGATCTTTAAAAAGTGAGTGAAGAAAATACTTCACTGAAAATCAGGGTCGAACAAATGGAATTGAATGACTCGAGGAGACAAGAACAATCAGTCAAGCAAATCCAAAAAAATCAAACAATGGAAAAGAATGTGAAATACCTTCTGGGGAAGACAACAGACCTGGAAAACAGATCCAGGAGAGACAACCTGAGAATCATCGGACTCCCAGAAAAGTATGATGAAAAAAAAGAGCCTAGACACTATTTTCCAGGAAATTATCAAAGAGAACTGCCCAGAAGTCAAAGAAACAGAGGGTAAAATAGACATTGAAAGAATTCATTGATCCCCTACTGAAAGGGATCCTAAAATCAAAACACCAAGAAATATAGTGGCCAAATGCCAGAACTCTCAGATGAAGGAAAAAATACTGCAAGCAGCTAGAAAAACTCAATTCAAGTATCAAGGAGCCCAAATAAGGATCACCCAGGATCTGGCAGCATCCACATTAAAGGACATCCTGATCTCAGATCAAGCTAAAGCAAAAATTGATCTAATCAAAAGAGATAAGGAAGGGCACTATATCTTGCTAAAGGGTAGAATGAATAATGAAGCAGTATCTATATTAAACATATATGCACCAAGTAGTATAGCATCTAAATTCTTAAAAGAGAAATTAAGAGAGCTGCAAGAAGAAATAGACAGTAAAACTATAATAGTGGGAGATCTCAACCTTGCACTCTCAGAATTAGATGAATCAAACCACAAAATAAATAAGAAAGAAGTCAAAGAGATAAATAGAATACTAGAAAAATTAGATATGATAGATCTCTGGAGAAAATGTAATGGGGACAGAAAGGAGTACACCTTCTTTTCAGCAGTTCATGGAACTATACAAAAATTGACCATATATTAGGACATAAAAACCTCAAACTCAAATGCAGTAAGGCAGAAATAGTGAATGCATCCTTTTCAGACCACGATGCATTGAAAATTACATTCAATAAAAAGCCAGGGGAAAGTAGACCAAAAAATAATTGGAAACTAAATAATCTCATACTAAAGAATGATTGGGTGAAACAGCAAATTATAGACATAATTAATAACTTCATCCAAGAAAACGATAATAATGAGACATCATACCAAAATGTATGAGATGCAACCAAAGCGGTAATAAGGGGAAATCTCATATCTCTAGAGGCCTATTTGTATAAAATAGAGAAAGAGAAGGTCAATGAATTGGGCTTGCAACTAAAAATGCTAGAAAAGGAACAAATTAAAAACCCCCAGTCAAACACTAAACTTGAAATTCAAAAAATAAAAGGAGAGATCAATAAAATTGAAAGTAAAAAAGCTATTGAATTAATTAATAAAACTAAGAGTTGGTTCTATGAAAAAACCAACAAAATAGACAAACCCTTAGTAAATCTGATTAAAAAAAATGAAAGAGGAAAATCAAATAGTTAGTCTTAAAAATGAAAAGGGAGAAATCACCACTAACGAAGAGGAAATTAGAGCAATAATTAGGAGTTACTTTGCCCAACTTTACGCCAATAAATTCGACAACTTAAATGAAATAGAAGATTACCTCCAAAAATATAGCTTGCCTAAACTAACAGAGGAAGAAGTAAATATCCTAAACACTCCCATCTCAGAAAAAGAAATAGAACAAACTATCAATCAACTCCCTAAGAAAAAATCCCCAGGACCAGTTGGATTTACATCTGAATTCTATCAAACATTTAAAGATCAATTAACTCCAATGCTAAATAAACTATTTGAAAAAGTAGGGATTGAAGGAGTCCTACCAAACTCCTTTTATGACACAGATATGGTACTGATACCTAAACCAGGTAGGCTGAAAACAGAGAAAGAAAATTATAGACCAATCTCCCTAATGAATATTGATGCTAAAATCTTAAATAAAATATTAGCAAAAAGATTACAGAAAATCATCCTCAGGATAATACACTATGACCAAGTAGGAGTTATACCAGGAATGCAGGGCTGGTTCAATATTAGGAAAACTATTAACATAATTGACTATATCAACAACCAACCAAACAAAAACCATATGATCATCTCAATAGATGCAGAAAAAGCATTTGATAAAATCCAACAGCCATTCCTAATAAAAACACTTGAGAGCATAGGAATAAAAGGACTTTTCCTTAAAATAGTTAGGAGCATATATTTAAAACCTTCAGTAAGCATCATATGCAATGGGAAAAAACTGGAACCTTTCCCAGTAAGATCTGGAGTGAAGCAAGGTTGCCCAATATCACCATTATTATTCAATATTATATTAGAAACACTAGCCTCTGCAATAAGAGTCGAGAAAGAGATTAAAGGAATTACAGTAGGCAATGAGGAAACCAAACTATCACTCTTTGCAGATGATATGATGGTATACCTAGAAAACCCCAGAGATTCTACTAAAAAGCTATTAGAAATAATTGATAATTTTAGCAAAGTAGCAGGATACAAAATAAATCCCCATAAATCCTCAGCATTTTTATACATCACTAACAAAATCCAAGAGCAAGAGATACAAAGAGAAATTCCATTCAAAATAACTGTTGATAGCATAAAATATTTAGGAATCTACCTACCAAAGGAAAGTCAGGAATTATTTGAGCAAAATTACAAAAAAAGTTTCCACACAAATAAAGTCAGACTTAAATAATTGGAAAAATATTAAGTGCTCTTGGATAGGCCGAGCGAATATAATAAAGATGACAATACTCCCTAAACTAATCTATTTAGTGCTATACCAATCAGACTTCCAAGAAAATATTTTAATGATTTAGAAAAAATAACAACAAAATTCATATGGAACAATAAAAAGTCGAGAATCTCAAGGGAATTAATGAAAAAAAAATCAAATGAAGGTGGTCTAGCTGTACTTGATCTAAAATTATATGATAAAGCAGCAGTCACCAAAACCATTTGGTATTGGCTAAGATATAGATTAGTTGATCAGTGGAAAAGGTTAGGTTCACAAGACAGAATAGTCAACTATAGCAATCTAGTGTTTGACAAACCTAAAGATTCTAAGTTTTGGGATAAGATTTCATTATTTGATAAAAACTTCTGGGATAACTGGAAATTAGTATGGCAGAAATTAGGCAAGGACCCACACTTAACACCATATACCAAGATAAGATTAAAATGGGTCCATGACCTAGGCATAAAGAACGAGAATATAAATAAATTAGAGGAACATAGGATAGTTTATCTCTCAGACTCGTGGAGGAGAAAGAAATTTGTGACCAAAGATGAGCTAGAGACCATTACCGATCACAAAATAGAAAATTTTGATTATATCAAATTAAAAAGCCTTTGTACAAACAGAACGAATGTAAACAAACAAGATTAGTAGGGAAGCACAAACTGGGAAAACATCTTTACAATTAAAGGTTCTGATAAAGGCCTCATTTCCAAAATATATAGAGAACTGCCTCAAATTTATAAAAGATCAAGCCATTCTCCAATTGATAAATGGTCAAAGGATATGAACAGACAATTTTCAGATGAAGAAATTGAAACTATTACCACTCACATGAAAGAGTGTTCCAAATCACTATTGATCAGAAAAATGCAAATTAAGACAACTCTGAGATATCACTACACACCTGTCAGATTGGCTAAGATGACAGGAAAAAATAATGATGAATGTTGGAGGGGATGCGGGAAAACGGGGATACTGATGCATTGTTGGTGGAGTTGTGAACAAATCCAGCCATTCTGGAGAGCAATCTGGAATTATGCCCAAAAAGTTATCAAACTGTGCATAACCTTTGATCCAGCAGTGTTTCTATTGGGCTTATACCCCAAAGAGATACTAAAAAAGGGAAAGGGACCTGTATGTGCCAAAACGTTTGTGGCAGCCCTGTTTGTAGTGGCTAGAAACTGGAAAATGAATGGATGCCCATCAATTGGAGAATGGCTGGGTAAATTGTGGTATATGAATGTTATGGAATATTATTGCTCTGTAAGGAACGACCAGCAGGATGAATACAGAGAGGCTTGGAGAGACCTACATGGACTGATGCTAAGTGAGATGAGCAGAACCAGGAGATCATTATACACTTCGACAATGATATTGTATGAGGATGTATTCTGATGGAAGTGGATTTCTCTGACAAAGAGACTTAACTGAGTTTCATTGGATAAATGATGGACAGAAACAGCTACACCCAAAGAAGGAACACTGGGAAATGAATGTGAACTATTTGCATTTTTGATTTTCTTCCCGAGTTATTTTTACCTTCTGAATCCAATTCTCCCTGTGCAGCAGGAGAACTTTTCAGTTCTGCAAATATTTATTGTATCTAGGATATACTGCAACATATTTAACATATATAGGACAGCTTGCCATCTTGGGGGCGGGTGGAGGGAGGGAGGAGAAAAAACGAAACATAAGCGAGTGCAAGGGATAACGTTGTAAAAAAATTACCCTGGCATGGATTCTGTCAATACAAAGTTATTATTAAATAAAATAAAATTTAAATTAAAAAAAATTACAGTAAAAAACAATATAGAATTAATAAATAAAACTAAGTTGCTTCTATAAAAAAAACAACAAAATATTTAAACTCGGTAAATTTGATTAGAAAAAGGAAAGAGGAAAATCACATTGTTAAGTCTCAAAAATGAAAAGGGAGAACTTGTCACTAATGAAGAGGATATTAGAGTAATAATTAGGAGTTACTTTGCCCACTTTATGCCAATAAATTTAATAATCTAAGTGAAATGGATGAATACCTTCAAAAGTATAGCTTGTCTAGATAAACAAAGCAAGAAGTAAATTGGTTAAACAGTCCCATTAAAAAAAAATAGAAATAGAACAAGCTATTAATCAACTCCCCAAGGGAAAAAAAAATCTCCAGGACTAGATGGATTTACATGTGAATTTAACTAAATAATTTAAAAAAATAATTCCAATATTATGCAAACTATTAGGAAAAATGTGGGAAAGAAGAAATCCTACCAAATTCCTTGTATGGCACAGATGATGCTGATGCCTAAACTAGACAAGGTCAATACTGAAAAAGAAAATTATAGACCAATTTCCCTAAAGAATATTGATACAAAAATCTTAAATAATAATCATTTCTATATGTTACTATCAAAGTTCAGCAGCAAGAGATACAAAGAGAAATTCCATTTAAAATTATTGTAGACAATATAAAATATTTGGGAGTCTACCTGTCAAGACAAAGTCAGGAACTATGTGAACAAAATTACAAAACACTATACATATAAATAAAATCAGATCTAATGAATTGGAAGAATATCAAGGGTTCATGGTTATGCTGAACTAATACAATAAAATGACATTTCTACCTAAATTAATCCACTTATTCCATGCTATACTAGTCAAACTCCTAAGAAATGACATTACAGAGCTGGAAAAAAATGACAAAGTTAATCTGGAGATAAATGCTCAGAATTTCAAGGAAATTAATGAAAAAAATTACAAATGAAGGTGGCCTAGCTATACCAGACCTAAATTATATTAAAAAGCATCAGCCGTCAAAACCATTTGGCACTGCCTAACAAATAGAGTAGTTTATCAGTGGAATAGTTTAGGTTCATAAAACACAATACTCAATGACTGTAGTCATCTAGTGTATGATAAACCCAAAGATAGTGGCTTCCGGGAAAAGATTTCACAATTTAATAAAAATTGCTGGGACAATTGGAAATTAATATGGCATAAACTAGGCTTTGATCCATTATCATGGACCAGAACTCTGTACTTGAGACAAGGATTTTTACAAGGTGCTAAGTCAATGGAATTGATAAGACAACGGTTATCTAGTTTAGCATGGTGATTAATAGTTCTCTAGTTCAGTACATGTACTTAGTATTTAATATAATTCTACAAGATTGACATCTATTCCATAAGATTAAAACTTATGACAATATAATTATAATAGAATATATAAGGTGGGACAAACAGTCAGATTCATTCATTCCATTTCATACCACAATGGTGGCAGGCCTATCCGCCTTCATTTCTCCACTGAGATCAAGGCCCATCTGAGCCAAAGACAGACTCAGAAAGGGGTCAGGGAAGATAGTCTTGGGAGGGGACTGCAACAGACTGGGAGGGAAGACAGTGGCTGGAGGCTGGAGCACAAGCTCTCAGACTGAGACAAACTTCAAGACAGAGATCATGGTGGTGATCCACCTGCTTCCCCCCACAAAAAACAGGACACATTCTGGAGGACCTCAAGAAAGCTAGCCTGGGCCTCAGGTAAGGAAACTAGACTGTGAAGGAGATAATAAAAAAGTTGGATTTTATCCTTGTCTATTCTTGTGGTGATTACTCTGCTGAAACGAAGGCTGGTCCAGAGACCTCCAGAAAACCAACCAGAACATCACAATCTACTCCTAACACCCTAAACCAAGATAAGGTCAAAACAGGTTCATGATTTAGACATAAAGAATGATACTATAAGCAAATGAGAAGAACAAAGGGTAGTTTACTCTCAGATCTATGAAGAAAGAAGAAATTTGTGGCTAAAGAAGAACTAGAGTACATTATAGAATGCAAAATGTATAATTTTGATCATATTAACTTAAAAACTTTTTTGTACAAATAAGACCAATGCAGACAAGATTAGAGGGGAAGCAGTAAACTGGACAAAAATTTATATCAAAATGTTCTGATAAGGTCTCCATTTCTAAAATATATAGAGAATTGACTCAAATTTATATGAATACAAGGCTTCCTCAATTGATAAATGTTCAAAGGATATGAACAGATAATTTTCAGATGAAGAAATTAAAACAATTAATATTCATATGAAAAAATACTCTCAATTACTACTGGTCAAAGAAATGTAAGTTAAGACAACTCTGAGGTACCACTATACCCCTCTCAGATTGGCTAAGATGACAGAAAAAATAGTCATAATTGTTGGAGGAATGGGGGGAAACTGGTATACTGATACATTGTTGATGGAGTTGTGAACTGATCCAACTATTTTGGAGAGCAATATGGAACCCCAAAAGACTATCAAATGTTGCACCCCCTTTGACTCAGAAATGCTATTACTAGGTCTATATCCCAAGGAAATAATAAAAGAGGGAAAAGTTCCTACACATGCAAAAATGTTTGTATCAGCCCTCTTTGTCGTGACAAAGAATTGGAAACTGAGTGGATGCCCATCAGGTTGCAAAATAGCTTAAAAAGTTATGATATGTGAATGTTAGGGAATATTAATGTTCTATAAGAAATGATCAGATGCAAGATAATTGCAGAAAAGCCTGGAGAGGCTTACATGAACTGATGCTAAATGAAGTGAGTAGAACCCAGAAAATTTTGCAGACAGCAGCAAGAAGACTAAAAAAGAATCAATTCTGATAGACCTGGGTCTTTTCAACAGTTAGGTGATATAGGCCATTCCCAGTGGTCTTGTGATAGAGAAAGCCATCTGCACCCACAAAGAGGATTGTGGGGACTGAGTATGGATCACAGCTTAATGTTTTCATTTTTTTGTTGTTGTTAGCTTGCATTTTGTTTTCTCTTTCATTTTTTCCCTTTTTGCTCTTGTTTTCTTGTGCATCATAATTGTAGAAATATGTATAGAAGACTATGCACATGTTTATAACTTGCATTAGTTGCTGTCCAAGGGATGGGATGGGGTAAAGGAGGAAGAAAAAACAGTTTGGAACTCAATATTTTGCAATGGTGAATGTTGAAAATTATCTATGTATATGTTTTGAAAAGAAAAAAGCTTTCAAAAAATACATTTTATACAAACCATTGCAATATAAGTGAAGAGGAGGAGTTGCATGTGATTTATCTTGTGAAGGTAAAAAGCAAAATTTGGGAATAGATTCAGGATGACTGTTCATGACTGAGCAAAGTGATTCCCTTAACGATCATAAGACACTTTGAAAGAGGGGAATATTGGGAAAAAAAGTAATAGGGAGTTTTGAAAATGGTTGAATTTGAAAAATTCAGTTTTCTTTCTCAAAACAGTCTGGAGCTAGAGACAGACTGGTACAATTGATGTGTGCTTAGCATATATAACTGATTTTATTTCATTCATTCAATAATATGTTGAGTTTCTGTTAAGTGTATTTTATTGCATCTCATTAGTAAATTGAAAAGAATTCATAGGATTTTATATCATACTATGTGTCTCTGGCAATTAAGTGGCTTAGCAAAGAATGTGCTGGTCTTAGTCAGGAACTTAGTACTCAGATACTTAATACTTGGTTAATGTAAGCACCTGGTTTAAGTTTTCCAGTGTGTTTTTCTTATCTGTATCAGAATAATAATACCATCTACCTCTCAAAGATGTTGCCAGGATGAAATGATTTTACATACTGTTCTTTGGAAACTTCTGTACACCAAATAGTTAGCATTTCTATAGCATTTTAATATTTAATGAATTATTTACAAATATTGTATCATTTGAGTGAGAAAATTCTGAGAGGTATGAGCTTTTATTCTATCCATTTTATAGGTAAAAAAAACCCTGTTGCATACAAAGATTAAATGAATTCTCTTGCACCTCTCGTTAGCAAATATTGAAGATTATATTTTAATTCAGATCTCTTTGACCCAGGTCCACTATCACATTAAATGATGATGATAATCACATCCAAAGAGAAAGCTATGGAAACTAAATATGTATCCAAGCATAACATTTTCAATTTACTTATTTCTTTATTTCTTTTTTCTTTCTTGTGTTTTTTTTTTCACTTTTGATGTGATTTTTCTTGCACAGCATATTGAATATGGGAATTTGTTTAGAATAATTGCATTTGTTTGACCCATATCAGATCACTTGCTGTCTTGGAAATGGGGTTGAGATGGAGGGAGGAAGAAAAATATGGAACACTAATGTTTACAAAGGTGAATGTTGAAAACTATCTTGGTCTGTAGTTGAAAAAATAAAATACTAGAAAAAATAATAATGATGATGATGATGAAGAAGAAATCTTTTTAAATCTGACTTTTAAAAACAACGAAGCTTTAAATTATGGTAACAAAAAAGGGATGACATGCAATGAAGAAAGCGTGTAAGATTTGAATTCTGCCTCTTCCTTTTCATCCCTCTGTGATCTTAGGCTAGCCATCTGTCTTCTCTTGTCCTTAGTCTCTTCACTTTAAAAAAGGATAGAGTTAAAATCCCTTTGAGACCCAAATTTATGATTCTCTGATCCAGTAATTCTAACTTTGCACTACTATACCTCCTGGAATATGCATTCTATTTACTCTAATTGCTGATACAAACTTTTACTGATTAATGGGGCTGTTGTTTTATGAGTCTATCTCTGTATTATATTATTGAGTTGAGAAATACTAAATCTAAACTAATCATAATAATAATGCATGTTAAAATTATGCATTTAGCATAGATGGAAGATAATCATTCATGATTAAGTCATTCAATAATCAATAAATAATTGTTAGGTCCCAAAATTGGGCCAAACAATATACCAAGCTCTGATAATACAAAGACAACAATCACACAGTCCTTGTCTTCCAAGAAATATTATCACATTACAATAGAAATCATGGATATCATGTGTGTGTGTGTGTATATATATATATATATATATATATATATATATATATATATATATATATATATATACACATAGATACAGATATATGTGCATGTGTGTATTATGCACTTACACACACACACACACACACACACACACTATGTTTCCATTACTTATTCTCACAACATATTTTTAACACAGTAATTTGATTAAGTAAAATAAGGTCAAGGCTTCAGAAAATCAATTCAATTGATCTTATGTGTGAATCTTGATGGCCAAGCAGTGAATTTAAATGCATGCATCTATAGATGTTTTTAAACTTTACAGTTAATCTCCTAAGAATTGTTTTTTTTTTTTCCCTCAAGAAAAAAAAAAAAACATAGGCATAAACAAAACATTTAAGGAGCAAGGTGGGTTCAATTTTAATAAGTTTGGAAATAATAGTAGGAGGCACTATTTAGCTTTGATGATGGGAACTTTTAATGAGATAATCCAAGTAGGAAAAAAGTCTCAACAAATTTTAACGATAGTGGAAGCAAGAGCAATTAACAGCAGGAACAAATCATCCCCAGAAAATATTATAGTTTTCAAAATTAGTGAATGAATGCAACATAGTGGTTATTACCATAGGGAACAGAAGAATTATTACCATAGTATTGCTCCTAGCAACAATTTAATGTACCTTTCGTTCTCCTTCTGCTGCTTCCTCCTTAGATGCTACATATTTCTTTGGTTTCTTTATTTATAGATATGAATATATCTCTAAATATGTGTGATGTTTTTCCTTACAGAAACTCAAATAACTTACAAAATTTAACCCAGCTAACCATCGCCACAACAGTCCTGTGAGATAGGCAATCTACATATATTTTCCCTGTGAGAATATTGGTTTTGACAGTGCTGTTTTACACAGTTCTCTAACTTTGTGATATAATGGTTATTATCTATATTTTATCTACAAGCACACTGCAAAGTACTTAGATGCTCTTGTGATAGGTACTTTATAAATGTGGAATAGAATAAACTAGGATATATCTGATATGAGAACGAATATAGCATCCTATGGAAGCTGACTAAAAAGATTTGGAAATGTAGTTTCTTAACACAATTTCATTGATTGTCCTAATGCTATAAATTAATGAACAGCAACTCGAAAAAAACAATAGTTATAAGAGGTCCCAAGATTTCAGAGAATAAAACTATGAAATCTCTCTTATATTTAATATAAACTATTTTTTGGATTAATTCTTCGAACATTTATGATGAACTTAATATGTATCATCAGTGCTAGGTTCTTTAAAAGGTATAGATAAATAAGACAGTCCTTTCTTACAGGAATTGTGCAGAATAACACTTGGATTATGTGTGTGTGTGTATATATATATATATATATATATATATATATATATATGTACAATACAAGGCAAAACATTATTTATAATACAAGGGTAAAGTGATTTGAGATGAAAGAAAGAAATCATTTCTATCAGGAACGACTTTATAAAACACTTTGGTGGGAGGAGAGTTAAGCTATATAGACAATTTTGCCTCATACTCCATTTACTTATACCCTTCACCCTTTCCATGCAATCTGAAGCTGAAATCCCGGGAGTTCCAGAAAGTATAATTTGGGTTATATAATTCATTCAGGCTTAGACATATACTGGTCCCACCTTGTGGGGGCTAGATGTCAAAGCACAGCATTTTTAGGATAATTAATAGTTAAAACCACAGTTCTGGGGGACTAAAGGCCATAGGGACAAAACAGATAGGAAGGCCTACTAAAGCTCTGACCTATCAAAAGGAATGGAGTTAATTTTCTTCTTGAAACCTTTGAGCAATCAAGAAGCCGAGATAAGATGTTCCTTGAAATACCAACTCATCCTAATCATACACGGGTTACTTATTTATAAATTAATTAACTCATTTTTCTATTTCTTTATTCACATTGACTTTAGAAAAACAATTTGGGAAGGTGAAGACAAGAGAGCTGAAAGAACCAGGAAGATGCCTGAAGTTTCCCTAGATTTCCTCTGAAACAATGGTACATTAGTACTTTAAGTGGATTCTGGAGTGACATAAAGGAGAAAAATTTAGAACGAAACAATTTCTCAGTTTAAAATCACTTGGAAAGACTTCAAGAAAAGTTCTGTCTCACTTGGACAAAAGGGGTGACCAGCACAGACACTCTAATTCCAGGTTTATTGCCAAAGTTCAGACAAGAGAAAGGGGACCCCCCCCTCCCAGTCCTGGCTCAGTGGGTCATTTGCTCAGCAGACTAATTTTAAGACCTCCAACCCAAGCCCAGAAGGCAAATTAATTGCTACCTCTGACCCTCAGCTCAACAGACTGGATTAGGCCTGCACAATCCAAATCAATGGGAAAGTTGGCAGCCCCTCCAATCTCATAATGGAAAGCTAATGAGAGGTCCCTATCTGCCTGCAAAAGTAGCTTGGGACAGCCTTTTCCCTGTGCTCTCGGAGCACAGCTCAACTTTTAAAAATGAGCAAAAAAAGTAAAAATAGCCCTGACTACCTACTATGACAAAGTTCAGAATAGAAACTCTGAAGAAGAAAACAATGGCAAAATACGTGCATATGAAGCCTCAAAGAGAAATATGAATTGGTCTTAAGCTCAAAAGGTTCTCATAGAAGAGCTCAAAAAGGTTTTTAGAAATAAAGTGAGAGAGATAAAAGAAAAATTGAGAAAGCTAAAGCTAAGGTAGTGGAGAGAAGACAGGGTGTTCCTCATCTTCCTTCAAGATCAATACTAGGTGAAGCCTCTGAATGGATTTTAGAGTGACTGAACCCATAAACAATTGGAGTGTAATAATTTTCCAGCTAAAGATTAGGAAAGCTCTGTCTGAATTGAGCAGTGGGGAGCCCAGCCCAACACAAGTGAGGCTAGGGGAAGCCCAGCATGGGGGAATTTAGAGGGAGGCTCTTAGTCAAAGGACAGCAGCTTTGGCTACTCTGTCTTGATTCAGAGGGTCAGTGGCTCAGCAGTCATCTGTGAGACCTCCAACACAAGCACAGAAAACAAATTGTGAGCCTCAAAATACCAGAATAACAAGTGGGACTAGACCAGGCCAACTCAGTACAGTGCAGCACTGTTAGCCCCACACAAGAAAAAGTTAATGAGAGGTGCTCAATTACCTGTAATAAAAAAAAGCTTAATATAATCTCGTCTGTGCCCCAGGAGCAGAGTTCAACTTTTAAGAATGATCAAAAAAGTAAAAAGAGCCATGACCATAAAAAGTTATTGTGGTGACAGGAAAAAAACAGGACACAAACCCAAAAAAGAACAGCAATGGCAAAATATTTATATGTGAAGTCTCAAAGAGGGTTATGAACTTGTCTCAGTCTCAAAAGGTTCTCTTGGAAGAACTCAAAAAGGACCTTAATGAGATGATTCAGGCCATTTCCAATAGTCTTGTGATAAGAAAGTAATCTCAACATAGCATTTTCACTTTTTTCTTGCATTTTTTTTCTTTTTCATTTATTGGACTGCATGATAATTGTGGAAATATATATATAGACAAATTGCACATGTTTAACATGTATTGGATTACTTGCTCTCTAGGAGAGGTGGGAGGGGGAAGAGAGAGAAAAATTTGGAACACAAGGTTTTGCAAGTGTGAATGTTGAAAATGCATATGTGTTGAAAATAAATGCCTTTAATAAAAACAAATGAAAAAGGATCTTAAAAGCAAGATAGAAGAAAAATGGGGAAAAAAAAAAGAAATGAAAGCTATGCAGGAGAATTAAATATATTTTTGTGAAAAACCTAAGCATAGAAATTGAGTGAACAACTCATTGAAAAATGAGTTTGACAAAATAGCAAGAAAAAATACTGAATAAAACAATGCCTTAAAAATGGAATACACAAAATGGAAAAAAAAGAAAACTCTTTAAAAAATGAGTTGGAGAAATGAAAAAAAAAACCCCACTGTGCAAAATAACACCTTTGAAAGTACAATTAGCCAGTTGCAAGTGGAGGTTAAAAAAAGTTAACAAAATAAAGTAAATTAGTGAAATTAGAATTGAACAAATGGAAGTGAATGACGCAATAAGACATCAAGAATAAGTCAAACAATTTTTTTTTTTTTAAGAAGCAAATGTAAAATACCTCAATGGAAAAACAACCAAGTTGGAAAGTAGATGTAAGAGAAACAATCTAAGAATCACTGGACTACCTTAAAGCCATGATCAAAACAAAACAAAACAAAACAAAAAACAATCCTGGATAACAATCATTAAGGAAAACTGCCCTGAAATCCTAGAATGAAACCAGAGGGTAGAATCAATGAAAAAATCCACTGATTACATTCTGAAAGAGAACCCCAAAGGAAAACTCCTAGAAATATTGTAGCTGAATTACAGATCAAAGAAAAAAATAATGCAATCAGCCAGGAAGAAATAATTCAAACACTAAGAAGCCACAAACAGGATTACCCAGGATCCAGGAGTGACTACATTAAAGGAGTGGAGGGCCTAGAATATGATATTCCAAAGGGCAAAAGAACTTGGATTGAAGCAAAGAATCAACAAGCTTGGACTACAACCAAGAATCAATTACCAAGCAAGATTAAGCATTATCTTTCAGGAAAAAATATGAACATTCAATGAAATAGGGGATTTTCAATAATATCTGATGAAAAGTCTATAAGTGAACAGAAAATTCAATCTTCAAATACAAGATTCAAGGGAAGTATAAAAAGGTAAACAGGGAAGAAAAATGTTAAAATATTTACATCTGTACACGGAAAGGTGATAGTTGTAACTCTTGAGAACTGTATCTTTGTCAGAAAAGTTAGAAGGGTAGACATAGGCAGAGGTTATGAGTATAAGTTGACTTTAATGTGGTGATACATAGAAAAAAATAGGGGTGAAAAAGAATTGCACTGGGAAAAAAGGAAAGGGAAAGTAAAATGAGATACATTGCATCACATGAGGAGTCACAAAAGACCGATTACAGTGGAGGGGAAGATGGGAGGGGATTAAGAATTGTTTGAACATTAATATCACTGGATTTATCTCAAAAATGGAATAGCAAACATACTTAGTATAGTAAAGAAATTTGTCTCACAGTATAGGGAAGTACAAGAGGAAAGAGTAAATGAAAGAGGAGGTTAATAGAATAAAAGACAAAAGGAGAAGGGGAAAGGGATAAGAAAAGGAGGTTTTGATCAAAAGAAGGGTATATTGAGGGAGGTGGGGATCAGAAGCAAAAGACTAGTGAAGAGGGAAAGGGTGAAAGTAGAGAAAAGTATAACTTGGGAAAATACAAGAAATACAGAGTTAGTAACCTAAACTGTAAATGGGAATGGGATGAACTGTCCCACAAAATGGAATCGAAAAGCAAGATCTTTTAAAAGTCAGAATTTAAAAGAAACACTTTTAAAGTAGAGAGATATAATGTTTCAGTTGAAGTTAAAAAAAAAAAAAGCAGGGGAAGTGATAATATTCCCAAACTGAGCAAAAGCAAAAAATAGATCAAATGAAAAGAGATAAGGAAGGAAGCTATATCTTGTTAATGGATACTATAGATAATTAAGTAATATCATTACCAAACACATATGCACTCAGTGGTATAGGGCCCAAATTCTCACACAAATTAAATGAGTTGTAAGAAGAAATAAACAACAAAAGTATACAAATGGGGGATCTCAACTTCCCTCTATCAGAACTAGACAAACTTAACCATAAAATTAAATAATAAAGAAGTTAAGGATGTGAATATAATTTTTTAAAGTAAGGTATGATAGATCTTTGGAGACATTTGAATGGAGTTATAAAGGAATATACAGTTTTCTCAATGGTGCATGATGACTACACAAAAATTGATCATGAATCAGGACAATTTTATTTAAAAAGATAAGCAATAACTATCTAAAAATCAACAAGTATTATATATAATGGGGTTAAATATCAAGTATTCCCAGTAAGATCAGGGGTGAAACAAGGATGTTAATTATCTCCACTATTCTTCAATATTGTACTAGAAATGTTATTTTTAATAATAATAGAAGAAAAAAGAAATTAAAGGAATTAGAATAAGCAAAACTATCACTCTTTGCATATGATATAGTGGTATATTTAGGTATATTCTCTAAATATACTAAAGGTTCAACTAAAAACCTACTTGAAATAATTAATATCTTTAATTCTAAGATATAAAATAAATCCACATATCATTAGTATTTATGTATTGTCAACAAAGCTCAGTAGCAGGATATAGAAAGAAATTTCATATAAAATAACAGAAAAGAATATAAGATATTTGGAAGTCTATCTGCCAAGATAAAGGTAGGAAATATATGAACATAAATACAAAACATTTTTCACACAAATGAAGCCAGATCTAAACAATTGGGAAAATACCTAGTGCTCAGGGTAGGTCTACTTAATATAATAAAAAATGTCAATTCTACCTAAATTAATTTACTTATTAAGTGCCATAACCATCAAATTGCCAAAAAATATTTCATAAATCTTGAAAAAATAATAATTAAATTTATCTGGAAGAATAAAAGGTTAAGAGTATCAAGCGAATTAATGAAAAAGGAAACAAATCTTGCTGTAGGAGACTTAGAACTATATTATAATGTAGCAGTCATCAAACCAAAAGAATGGTTTGGTACTCGCTAAGAAATAGAATAATGTAGTGGAATAGGTTGGGTATACATCACATACATCATAGGAATCTATTGTTTGATAAACTCAAAGACTCTACTTTCTGGTATAAGAAGTTCCTATTTGATCAAAATTGGTGGGAAAATTGGAAAATTGCTTGGCAGAAACTAGCCATAAATCAATATCTTTTACCCTGTACAAAGATAAGTTTGCAATGGGTTCATGATTTATATCTAAATGATAATATTATAAGCAAATTAGTAGTGTGAGAGACAGTTTACCTGTCAGATCTTTGAGAAAGGGAAAAATTTATGCCCAAAAAAGAACTAGAGAACATTATGAAATACAAAATGGATCATTTTGATTACACTAAATTAAAATGCTTTTGCACAAACCAAATCAATGTAACCAAGATTATAAGGAAAGCAGAAAGCTAGCAAACAATTTTTATAGCAAGTAGTTCTCATAAAGGTCTCATTTCTCAAATATATAGAGAACTAAGTTAGGTTTTTAAGAATATAAGTCATTCTCCAATTGATAAATGGTCAAATAATATGAACAGATAATTTTTAGTTGAAGAAAGTTAAGCCTTTTATAGTCATGTGAAAAATGTTCTAAATCATTCTTGGTTAGATAAATGCAAATTAAAACAATTCTGAGGTACCACCTCACACCTATCAGCTTTATTAATGTGATAGAAAAAGAAAATGATAAATATATAAGAAAATATTCTAGAAAAGTGGAATATATATTGTTGATAGAATTGTGAACTGATCTAGCTATACTTTTTTTTAACCTTTTCATTTTCAAAATACATGCAAAGATAGTTTTCAACATTTATACTTACAAAACCATGTGTTCCAAAATTTTGCCCCTTCCCTTTCCCATCTCCTTTAGACAGCAAGTAATCTAATAAATTTTAAACCATGTACAATTCTTATAAACATATTTCCACAATTATCATGCTACACAAGAAAAATCGTATGAAAAAGGAAAAAAAAACACAGAAAACAAAAAGCAAACAAAAAAGGTGAAAATATATTTTGTGATCTACTCTCAGTCTCCACAATCCTCTCTCTGGGTGCAGATGATTTTCATCATCACAAGACTATTGAATTGCCCTGAATCATCTAACTGTTGATCATTGCATAATCTTGTTGTATTGTACCATGTCCTCTTAGTTATACTCACTTATCTTAGCATTAGTTCATTTAAGTCCCTCTAGCCCTTTCTGAAATCATCTTGCTGATAATTTTTACAAAACAATAATATTCCATAACATTCATATACCATAATTTATTCAGCCATTCTCCAACTGATAGGCTCCACTTAGTTTCCAGTTCCTTGCCACTACAAAAAGGGCTGCTACAAACATTTTTGAACATGTGTGATCCAGCTATTCTAAAAAGCAATTTGAAACTGTGCCCAAAGGTTATAAAAGTGTGCATACCTTTAGATTCAACAGTATCACTAGTGGTTATATATCACAAATCCATCATAAAAGATGGAAAAGACCCACATGTGCACAGATATTCATAACAGCTCTAATTTTGTAGTGGCAAGAAATTGGATATTGAATGGATACCCCTAAATTGAGGAATGGCTGAAGCAGTTATGGTACATGAATTTAATGGAATATCATTGTTTTGTAAGAAATAAAAGAAAGAAAAGCTAGTTGATTTCAGAAAAACCTGGAGTGACTTACATGAACTGATACTGAGTGAAGTGAGCAAAACCAGAACATTGGACACAGTAACAGCAAGATTATGTGATGATCAACTATGATAGATTTAGCTCTTTTCAACATTAGAGTATCCTAAGAAAATTCCAATAAACTTGGGATGAAAATTGCCATTTGTATACAGGAGCCTGAATTCATAACAAATCATACTATTTTCACCTTTTTTGTTGTTGCTGCTTTCTTTTTCTTTCTAGTGATTTTCTTCTTTTTGGCTCTGATATATATATATATATATATATATATATATATATATATATATATATATATATATATATATATATGTATATATATATTGCTAAGGCAATTGAGATTAAGGGACTTGCTCAGGGTCGTATAGCTAAGAAGTGTTAAGTGTCTGAGGCTAGATTTGAACTCAGGTCCTCCTAACTTCAGGGCTGGTGCTCTATCCACTGTGCCACTTACCTGACCCGCTCTGATTTTTTTTTTTTCTTTTTACAACATGACCAATATAGTCACATGTTTAAAATGATTGTATATGTAGAACCTATATTAAATTGTTTGATGTCTTGGGATAGGAGGAGGTAAGGGAGGTCAGGAAAGAAATTGGAATTCAAATTAATACACAAATGAATGTTGAACACTATCTTTACATGTAACTGGAAAAAAAAACATTATTGAGAAAAAAGGAAAAATAGGTGAGATGTAAATACTCATAAATGAAAAGAAGAATATTGAAAGCCAAGGAAACAGTATTGTCTACATAACAGGCATGATAAAATAGAGAATGTCCTTTGGAAATTAAAAATAAATTGGCCATCCCGTTTTTGAATAGTAATAATTAAAAAAAAAAACTGGCTTGTTATGATTTTAGAAAAGTAAATGGTTTTGGTGAGGGGATGGAGGACCTTGAAAGTTCAAAGCTTATTTTTGAGTAAGGTTTTACTTTTCCATTGAATTCTAGAAATATTTACAGTGTGAGAAAGAATGAGTTGAGAGGTTTGTGAAAATAATTTTGCAGATTTAGAGATCACAACAATTTTTAAAATAAAAGCTCTATTTTCTTATGTTTCGGTATTTAGTGTTTTTTACCTAGTGAGAGGACCTCCCATGAGATTTCTATTTCTCTTGCAGCCATTGCCAACCTGGAAACCTGGAGAGTCTAAGAAAATTTCTTTCTGCTGGATGGTGTTTTTCTCTGGCAAAGATAATGCTATTTGGCTGCGGTAAATGCATCCTCCTTTTTCTTTGAAATCCCTACAGGTAACAAGACCAAGCTTGGCACTTCTTCAGTGGAAGTTAAGTATTTATTTTTTTTTGGCTCCTACCTTAATCCTTGAAATGCAGGAAAATTTGACACAATTGTTTTCACATCTTTCTAATTGTTATTAAACATAACAATATGCTTTTTAAAATGTGTATCTATTGAGTGGGGGGAGGGGGAAGCCTGGCTAATAACAAAAGTTATCAATAGATTTGTTTGATAAGTTATAGATTTATATTTGCCATGAATTTATTTTGATGCTATGTTAGCCTCTGGTTGTAGCCAAATACTGGTTTCTCTCTTCACTCTCTACTATGAATAAGTTCTCCAAAAGAAATTTAAGTATTCACAGATTCAGGTATGAATCCTCTGTGTTTTCTTTTGGGTTGAATTAAGTCTAAAGTTGACATTCTCTATAGGTAAAGACACAATATTTTTTTCCCCTCAATAGTATTATTTTTCCAAATATATGTAAAGATGATTTTCAACATTGATTTTTGAAAGATTTTTTATTTCAAATTTTTTCTTCCACTATTCCTTTATCCCCCAAAACAACAAATAATCTAACATACGTTATATGATTTAAAGGATATTTCCTTTCCATATTTCCATATTATTATATGGAATCATATTAAATCATATTTCCATATTTGCCATGTCATAGAAGAAAAATCAGATACAAAAGAGAAAATATGAGAAAGAAAACGCAAGCAAGCAGGCAAACACAAACAAAAACACATTCAGTCTCTACAATTCTCTCTCTGGATTCAGATAGCATTTCCATCCGAAGTCTATTGGAACTGTAAAAACAAAATCTTAATTGTGAATTTCCATAGGGAAATCTGTTAAGATGCAAAACTACATGAAATATGTTATCAAAAATTGAAATCCATCTGTGTGAGCTCATAATCATTTTCTTTTTTATATTTTAATTCTTATCATTTTATGAATAAAAATAACAAAAAGCTTAATTGTTAATGTGATAAGCTAGGTGTCATTACCTCCTTTGAGCTATGTGTCTCTCTGTCTGCATATCCATAGCCTTTTCTATGAATTACCATTTATCAGCTACTCCTCTTTTGTTCTTTTGTATGTCTATATAGCTCTAATTTCTTTCTATAAGTTTCTTTCCTGAAGGATTCCAAGGATTCCAATTCATATTAAATTTGTCTTTAGACTCCTTTTTAAAAAAATAAATCTGTCTAACCTCCTTGTATTAAACTGTCTGCTGTTAATTTTTTTTGAAATTTATTGAAATGTTTTATTTTATACAAGAAACTGCTCAAAAACAAACACGTTACAAATTACATTTCCTGGAAGGCAAATAAACAGCTTATCATTCATTTACAAAAGACTTTATATTGTTATTATATTATTTAATTATTATTATTATCAGATTTTATGGTATATCCCCTGATTCCTTCATTTCTTCTTCTTTTTGTTTTGTTTTGTTTTTCAAAAAATTGGGACAAATTACTTTGGATCCTTTACAGTTTTTATTTTATTTTTTATCTTTTTTTCTGAAAAACAGGCTTAAAATATATTTCAACTGTAGCTAACAGACTAGATTTTAAATCCTAATCACTCTGACTTTTATTTAATAGCCCATAATAGTTCCCAGCCCAAGCACCTGTGATACATTGTTTAGGCTTTGATGGCTTATAATGAGTATAAATAGAAATTGTTTTCTATTCTACACAGAAAATTTGTGGATCTTCCCCACCCAGATTGATATTTTAGGGATGCTAAATTAGGCCATTTTTTTTTTTTTTTGTCTCAGTTCTTATCTAGCCCTTAGTCATCGAATGGCTATTGTCTCAGAAAAATTGAGGTCTAAGAAACACCTTAATTTACAAAGGCTAAGGTCATATACTGAATCCCAGACCATGACAATCATCTTAACTTTTGTCTTTCTACTGACTTTTTTTGTCTGCAGAAAAGAATTAAGCTGACAATTTTATGCACCTCTAACTGACTTAAATACAATATTCATGTAATTCAAGACACCACCTGTTGGATGTCATTGGTCTCCTTTGAAAAGAAAGGATGAACATCAACATTAACAATAATTTCTTTACTCTATATTACCCTCTTCTATACAGCATGTTCCAGTTGAAAAGATTCCTTATTTTTTACTCAGATAGCACTCCATTTTTAGTCTCTGTTTTTGAGGTAGTTGTGGATCCTATGCTGGAATTCTTCTCCCTTGTCAACTCTGTGTCTTGAAATCTCTAGTTCCTTTTCAGATTGCTATCTTTTGCATAATATTTTTGATGGCTACTACTACTTTCTTATTAGGGCAGATAGATGATAAAGCAGAATGGGAGCCAGGCTTGGAGTCAGGAAGACTCACCTTCCTGAGTTCAAATCTGGCCTTTTTAGCTGTGTGATCCTGCACAAGTCATTTTACCCTGTTTGTCTCCATTTTCTCATGTGTAAAATGAGCTGGAGAGATAAATTGTAAACCTCTCTAGTTTCTTTGTCAAATAACTACAAATAGGATTAAAAATAATTGACAAGAATTGAAAAACAACAGAATTCAACTATTTTCCCTTTATTCCTCACTCTGCAGGTTACCTTGTATCTATGTGTATGCGTATGTATGTATCTGTGTGTATATATATATATATATATTATATATATATATATATAGAGAGAGAGAGAGAGAGAGAGAGAGAGAGAGAGAGAGAGAATTATTCATTATGTTTATTATTTTAAGTTTAGTAAACATTATTTAATTATGTGCTAGATATTGTACTAAATTATGGTGAGATTATAAATATGTGTGTGAGTGTGTGTGTGTGAGTATATATATGTGTGTGTGTTTCTGTTCTCAAGGAGCTTACATTCTAATAGAGAAGTGCTAAGTGGGAGGAAATGTACCATGAGTAGAAGAGATCAAATTATTATTTTTATCCTGTTTTTGGATCAATCTATAAATGATGAGTACCTTAAAGCATATTTTAGATTTCCTCCATGAAGCCAAATCAAAAGGCATTTTTTATTGTCATTATTTTTCCCTTCTCCCACTCAGTTTTGCTGTATTGAGATAGTTTTTGGACTTGCCCTGCCTTAGCTTCCCATGCCTCAGTTGATGAGGTGGAAATATTACTCCTTTCACAATATCTTTCTGGACTTTGATGCTATGTCATTGAGAGATAGCTTTAATGGAAATATTTCTCATTTTTGAGGTATTTATCATGTTCAGTAGCTCCCATATTTTCTTCTTAAATTCATGTTTCTGCAGGATGACTGGGAATCCAAGATGGACCTATTAATTTTCCTATCTTGGATATCATAAACTATGGCTTTTTTCTCACATCTACAAATAACAAAGTTAATGAAATATTATTGGGGAAGAATTGTGTTTAAATTTCAAGTAAGGTAATCATAATAAGGATCAGTGTATAGTACAATGCATAGAGGGGGAGGAAGATGAAACAGGGGTTCTCAAACTACGGCCTGCAGGCCAGATGCAGCAGCTGAGGATGTTTATCCCCCTCACCCAGGGCTATGAAGTTTCTTTATTTAAAGGCCCACAAAACAAAGTTTTTGCTTTTACTATAGTCTGGCCCTCCAACAGTCTAAGGAACAGTGAACTGGCCCCCTATTTAAAAAGCTTGAGGACCCCTGATAGATGATCTTCACCAATAAACTATACAATTCATGACCTGTGTGCAATGTAGAAGGAGCTGACTGATCTTTTCACATTTTTCTGAGATTTGATGATGTAGAAGTAATGACAGGAATTTATCCTCTGTTGATTATGTTCAAAGGCTTCAGAGATATATTATAGCCATTATGTGTATACCTTTTTGGCTGTTTACAATGTTGACTGTGGGAATTGTACATCGAGTAAGTTCTGAAACAAATCTAAAGCGGTAGTATTAATTTTATTAAAAGTTATTTCATAAATATACAAAGGAGAACAATTTATTATGGTAAAATCCTACAGCAGGTGGGAGAGCAGCCTGGTCATCTTGGCACTGGAAAAACAGTTCCCAGGATTTCTTTTGTTCATTCTGTTTCCTTATAAGACTGTGAGATCTATAGCATGAAATTCAAATAAAATTCAATATTTATTAAATAGTTCCTTTTTGAAAGGAAAAGATTGAATTCTGAGAAAATATAGATTTTAAACTTATAGGGTAGTAGATAGTATAATCCAAGAATGTGGAATAAATTATGTATCTTTTTCACTTTGCAATTCAGATACACTGGTCTTTCTGCTTTTTAGACTGGCCTTCCTGCTATGCTTGACACATCAAGATACTGATCGAACAGAATGGCTTCTATGTGGCCATCATTATGATTTCCCACTCACAAAAATGTTGGACTCTACCACTCTGAATGAGCTTTCACATTATGTTGTTTGGAGATAGATCTTCATGTGAATTCCTATCTTTTCTTTATGACATATGCTCTCTCCCCTTCATCACTTCTTCTATTTGAAAATAAGCTCCTTGACAAAAGAACATGTCATTCTCTATATCTCTATGTATCTATATCTATCTATCTGTCTATCATCACCAAATATCATAATACTTTAGACATACTTAATGCTTATTACATTTATAATAACTAACATAATGAATGATTTGATTTCTGCATTTATGTATGTATAAGTATGCATATTTGATTGTTCTATGAAATACATATATTTCTATATCTTTTATATGTCTATGTAAGCATGGATAGGGTAATAGAAGAAGAGAGAATTAGGAATTAAGCTTATTATAGATGCTGAGATATGATGGAAAGGAATGAGAAAAAGCATGCACTGTAAGGAAGCGTACATCAAGTTCAAAGAACAAAAAATTAGACCAATTCATTTGGAGAGAAGTGTTTTTAAAGGAAGAGATACTGAACATAGAAACACACATGTACATGCATATATATAAACATATATACATATATAGACCCATATAGATAGATTACAGATATATAGTCATTGTTGTTAAATAGTTTCAGTCATTTCTGACTTTTTGTAATACCATTTAAGAGTTTTCTTATCAGAGATACTAGAGTGGTTTGCCATTTTTTTCTCTAATTAATTTTACAGATGAGGAGATTGAGGCAAACAGACTTGCCCCAGGGTCACAAAATCAAGTAAGTGTCTGAGGCCAAATTTGAACTCATAAAAATGCATCTTTTTAACTTTAGGTTTGGCATTCTCTCCAGTGTGGCACTTAGCTGAACTCTGTGTATGTGTGTATGTGTATACATATATGTGTATTCTTTCTTTATCCTTGAACCCCAAACCACCATCTTTTCCTCTCTCTCTCTCTCTCTCTCTCCCCCTCTCTCCCTCTCTGTTTCTTTCTCTCTCTCTCTATGTGTGTATATATGTATATGTGTATATATATACACACACATATACATATATAATGTACACATATATGTATATGCAGACTGAGCTATTGCTAATTTGCTTCCTTCTCTCTCTTCTTAGCTTACTAAAATGCAATGAAATGTTTATATTACAACAGAGTTATTTCTCTTTTTCTTCTTTAATCCTTAAACTCATATACACTACACACACACACACACAGACACACACACAGACACACACACAGAAACATATGTATGTATGTATATTTTGTCTCTATCCCTATATATCTATATCTATCTAATTATCTATCTACCTACCTATCTATCTATTTATACACATACCATATGTACATCTTCAAGGGTTTGGTCATCTCCCAATATATAAAGTAGATCAAAGATAAAAGAATAAGTTTGCACTTGGGAGTCCCAATTCAACTATCAGTTTTTCCTCAAGAATTGGAATCAAGATCCTGAGACCTAATGTCTCAAGTGGTGAACTAAATTCAATTGATTCTCTTTGATTGCATTTGGAAGGTGGCAGGTTGGGGTTCAAATATAAAGGAAGACAAAGAGTAATAACTGTTTTTGTGATATAGATATTTCAATGAATTTTGGTAAGCTAAGATTAGAGAGAAGGAAACATTGTCAATGGTTTAGACTACTTAAATTATTTAAAAGGAGAAAATGAAAGAAGTTGAATATGTATATATATATAATATTCGATTCATAATTTTACAAGGTTCATATGTTTTATTTTTTTCTTTATTATGAGCTGCAATAATAACTCATTTATAATCTCCAAATATGCTCAAAGGGAAAGGAGATAGATTTTTATCTACTTGTTTATTTTTTGTTAATATTTCTGTGTTCTAGGTTTGTTTTCAATTTTAGGCTTTGTTAAAAGATTT
Organism: Antechinus flavipes; assembly: GCF_016432865.1. Lineage (NCBI taxonomy): Eukaryota > Metazoa > Chordata > Mammalia > Dasyuromorphia > Dasyuridae > Antechinus > Antechinus flavipes. Next base: position 294,909,244 of record NC_067400.1, on the reverse strand, counting down.
TAAGACAAAACTCCTGGATTGTAATACTTGATAATTTTGTAGACTTGTGATTTTATTGATGTAAGAACACTCTTCATTATTTCATGCTAAACCCTACAGACCTTCACATCTTGTTTGAATCTTCAAGTTTCTCTACATATATAATTCTTTTAAGATCCTGGTGGTATTACTCATTTTTGTTTGTTTTAAATGCTTTGGGTAATTCCTCTAAATGCTTTGTATGATCAGTTCATGACTTCTTGTAATAATTCATATTATCACCAATTTTTATACAAAGTTCATTTATTTATGAATTATAACTTTCCTTTGATTCATTATTTGTCTTGCTTTGATATTTGGATTATTTTTAAATTTGACTCTTTTTGAGGATAAAGTTGCCCCTGATATGATCCAGCTTCATCCTCCTCTACTTCTGGGATTACATCAATGCTCATTTGCAACAATTGACCAATATCTACATTTTTAACTGACTTAATGGTCTGTCATGTGATAGTACTTGCAACAAAACATTTTTTAATCCACTGTAATTTTGTATGGATGAGCAAATTAATTTCTTTCTTGTTGCCATATATTTCACTAAGAAGGGTTGTAATGTTCTAGAACTTTACTCAATTAAGAAAATTTTATCTGCAAAGATAATTACATGAAGGACCTATTCATACATAGTTAAACCTTTTCTTTGGAATAGTTATAGGGCATTTTAAAATGAGATATGTAAACATATTAAGGATTTCCCCCCATTTTTAAAAAAATTAACTATATGATATCACCTAAGCCATCATTGAACATCTCTGTGATACTTGTCTTAGACTTGAATAAGTATTATGCACATTTGAGAGACATTGTGGTTTATAAGGATGTTCAAAACCATGTATTCTATTTAGCAAAATCCTTCTAAATATAACAAATAAATTGCATAGAAAAGACAGAAACTCTCCAGTGGTCTTTCAAATTCCACTCTAAACAATCTAGAGGAAGAGAAGTTTGTTAAAATATCTATATCCAAAGCCTCAAAAAATATGAATTAATTTCAGGCCCAAAAATAATTCTGGAAGAGCTCAAAAAGAATTATAAAAACTAAATGAGAGATGCCCTCAAATATATTCCACCTAGAAATGTAATTAAGGTCCCCACTCTCGCAGCTAATGCTCCTCCTTGCTCTGGGACTACAATCCAGAGTAATGCATGATCAATGAATCATAATCCTATACTCGGTGCTGTTGTTGTGTGACATCAGGGAAATGATACCATAAACATGCAAGTGAGTAGAATTTAGGTGGTGGAGGAGTGTCCAAGGTCACCTGCATCACTTTCCCCTTCAGAGCCATCTGGGTCTTGTGGAAGGGTACAGATCAGAAGGACTGAGGATGGCCCTGGATGTAGAGGGAGACCATGGTCCTTTTAAGCAAAAGTCCTCAACTAGTCTCAATTTAAATGAGGCTGCACTCATTCAGTGCTTAAGGCTAGATTGCTATTGAGGCAAAGAATTTGCTTTTTCACCTAGTCCAAAAGATCTGAATAAATTAATGAATGAATAAATCTTGGAGAGGAAATCCCTCAGAGTTTCTGGCCAAAGAAGAAAAGTCCAGAACTGAATAGAGAAGATAGGCAATAATTTACATAGTCAATTAGTTAAAGAAATCTACCTCACCCTACAGAAGGATTGAGGAGGGAGGTATAAGAAGGGGAGCTTTGAAAGAAAGAGGTCAAATTGGGAGGTGGAATTTAGAAGCAAACACTTGAGAATGGATAAGGTAAAAGGAGGGAGGGAGAGAGAAAGAGACAGAGACAGACAGAGGCAGACAGAGACAGACAGAGGCAGACAAAGAGAAACATAAACAGAGAAAGAGATGAATACACAAAGAGAAAGATAGACAGAGAAAAACAGAGACAAAGGCAGAGAGAGAAGGATAAATGGAAGAAAAAAGGAAGAAAATGTGCAATTAATAATCATATCTGTGAATTGAAAAAAATACAGAATCCTACAATATGTTGGAAGTATTCTACATCAAGTTTATAAAAGTTCCAAATGATGATAAAAATTATAATGAAAAATGGTATCCACCTATAGAAAAAGAAAATTAAGGAATCTTCTTTCAGATTGAACTATGTGTGTATATATATATTATATATATATATATATATGTATATATATATATTATATATATATATATATATTTGTGTGTGTATTTTAAACTTTATTTATTTTTCCATAAAATGACTAATATGGAAATATGTTGTTCATATCTGCACATATATAACCTACATTAAATCCCTTGCCTTCTAAATGAAAATAGAGAAGAGAAAAATAATTTGTAACTCAAAATATAAAAAAAAGCAAGTGTTAAAAATTGTTTTGACTTACATTTGGAAAAAATTTAGATTTAAAAATAACAACAATGTAGAGGCTTTTTGTGTGTCATGACTCTGTTTGTAGTCTGGTGAAAACTGTGGACTCCATATATGAATAATATTTTTAAATGTGCAAAATATTTAGGATTACAAAGGAAATACATTGAATCAAAATGAAATTATCAAAATCTTAGAAAAAAGCAAATTCAGACACCCACATTAAGAACCCTTAAAAGACCTTTCAGTCTTTCATGATCATAAAGTGGTTTCCTATAGAAAATCATTTGTAAAACTGCATGTATTCCCTTTTCACATAATTATCAATGACCCTTTGAAGCATGCTGCTATAATACATTGCAGTTTTTGTTTTGTTTTGTTTTGTTTTGTTTGGAGGGAGGTGGTGGTGGAGATCATTAGGTGTTTCTCATAAAAAAGTCAGATTAAATGATGATTCTAAAAGCAGAAGAACTTAGCACATTTTACCTCTTATAAAGGAAGGCTTGAGGCTTAGGCAATTACTTGCACATGGGAACAATGAAAATTTACAATTGGGAAAATAAATAACATCACCAATATTAGGACAGTAGTCAGTTCTCAAAAACCAGGACAGTAAAATGATACAACCAAGATGCTCCAATTGGGACCACTTACTGATACAGACCTTACCATTTACTAGAACAATCCATACAAAAGTCCATATTGAGATAGCCAATTTAGTAGTAAAATATTATAGTGAGGGCTTTATGTTCCAAGTACATATGAAAATCTAAAGCATTGGGTTTCTTTTTTTTTTTTTTTAACCGTTCTTGTCAAAGACAGGGAAATAACAGGAATTAAACAGAGAAGTTTTGCTATACTGTGGAAGGAACTAACAAGGAAACTTTTAGTTATAAAATATTACTGAAAGGAGAGTTGATAGTAGGCAAGCACTATGAGAGAGCCTGTTATAAGTGAATTTCTTTGTATAATAAGCCTGGAATTTTCTTTTGTATTATTATTTGGATTGCCAAATATCTTCTATTGGGATATTTTTTTTTAAATAGAGAAAAATGAAAAAAAATACATGTCTAAAGTTGCTGATATATTCAGGGTTTTCTTTGTTGTTTCTCCAGGGATAAGAGATACTATCAATGACTGATTTCCAATTATTTTGTCAATTTTTTTCCCTTTTTGAGATGTCTTAAAAATCAATCCCTGAGTGACTTTAATCGCCTCATCTATTGTCATTTTTAAAGTCTAGTCATTCTCCTTTGGTTCACCTTCTTAATTAACATTAGGATTTTCTACTAATATAATATTTATAAGAACTCTTTCCTGGTAGCAAAGAATTGAAAATAGAAGGTATAACCATTAATCACACCATCAATGACTGAACCAGTTGTAGTATATTACTATGCTGGAATACTATTGGCTATTATAAATGATGAGTTAGATGCTCTCAGAAAAACCTAGAAAGATTTATATACTCTGATGCAGAGTAAAATAAATGAATACAATCAGAAGAAAATTGCAAATAGTAACAGTGATTTTTAGTTGTTTTTAGCAATATAATGATCCAATAGAACTCTAAAGGACTTACTGATGAAAAATGCTATCCATTCCAAGAGAAAGAACTGATGGAATCTGCAAAAAAGATTGAAGTTGGAACTTTTTACTATATATTTCTTAGATTTTTAAATTTAAGCCTGTTTTCTTTTACAACATAACTAAATATAGAACTATGTTTTACATGACTACAAAGATATAAACTATATCAAATTGCTTGCCTTTTACAATGAGGGAGGAAGTTTCAAATGGAGGAAGATGATTTGCAATTTAAATTTTTTTCCCTGAGGCAATTGGAATTAAGTGACTTGCCAAGGGTCATACAGCTAGGAAGTGTTAGGTATCTGAGGCCAGATTTGAGCACAAGTCCTCCTGACTTCAGGGCTGGTGCTCTATACACCGTACCATTTAGTGGCCCCCGCAATTTAATTTCAAAAACAAATGTTGGAAATTACTGTTGCACATAATTGGGGGGAAATATTATTTTTAAAAATGTATAACTAAGATATTTGGATTTTTTAAATTGGAATTTTAGGGAACCAAAGATTTATGAGTAAAGTGTGAGGTGTGACTTTTTTTTTTTTTTTTTTTTTTTTTTGCTAGAAGTTAACTGTATAATGATAGACCAATATCAGAACTTTACTCTCCTACCTAATGATGATGATTTTCAATGACACAATGAATAATTAATTAAGGACACAGCCTTAGAAGCTATCAAGAATTAAACAATAAATTTCAAGTATCTATTTGTTTTTTATTACATTTTTTATTATAGCTTTTTATATGCAAAACATGTGCATGGACAATTTATCAACATTGACCCTTGCAAAAACTTCTGTTCCAACTTTTCCCCTTCTTCCCTTCATCCCCTTCCCTAGATGGCAGTCTCATACATGTTAAATATGTTAAAGTATATGTAAAATACAATATATGTATACATATTTATACAGTTATCTTGTTGCACAATAAAAATTGGATTTAGAAAGAAGGGAAAAATAACCTGAGAAGAAAAAAACAAAAATACAGCAAAAAAATAACAGAAAGAGTGAAAATGCTATGTTGTGGTCCATACTCCTTTCCCAATGTTCTTTTGCTAGGTGTAGCTGGTTCTCTTCATTACTGATCAATTGGAACTGATTTGGATCCTCTCATTGTTGAAGAGAGCCACATCCATCAGAATTGATCATCATATTACCTTCTTGTTGCCATATATAATGATCTCCTGGTTCTGCTCATTTCACTCAGCATCAGTTCATATAAATTTCTTTAGGATTTTCTGAAATCCTCCTGCTGACCATTTCTTATAGAGTAATAATATTCCATTACATTCATATACCACAATTTATTCAGCCATTCTCCAATTGGTGGGTCACTACAGTTTCTAGCCATTACAAAAAGGGCCACCACAAACATTTTTGCACATGTGGGTCCCTTTCCTTCTTTAAAATTTCTTTGGGATATAAGCCCATTAGTAGCACTGCTGGATCAAAGGGTATGCAGAGTTTGATAGACCTTTGGGCAGAGTTCCAAACTGCTCTCCAGAATGGTTGGATGCATTCACAATTCCACCAACAATGTATCAGTGTCCCAGTTTTCCCACATCCCCTCCAGCATTCATCATTATCTTTTCCTGTCATCTTAGCCAATGTACTGGTATGTAGTGGTATTTCAGAATTGTCTTAATCAAATATCGATTTGTTTAGAATTTTTAAGGGATTGGGATTAGCCAGCCTATTCTCTCTCATGATTCTGTCAGTTAAATATCTAGTTTCCCATTCTTTATTCCTTTTGCTTCCTGCCTCCCAAGAATCACATATGCCATAATATATAAGGAAGCTCATTGGCATAGTGGATGAAATATAGGATTTGAAGTCAAGAAGAGGAGTTCAAAATCTAATTCAGGAAAAAAGCACCTTAATTCAGTCAACCTCATTTCTCAGTTGTAGTTCCATTACTTGTACAATGGGGATAATAATAGCACCAACATTACAAAGTATATGTGAGCATCAAATGAGATTATGCCTATAAACATCTTTGTAAAGGCTTCAAGTGCTACATAAATACAATATATTATTTTATTAATAATTGTTATTGTTAATAACAATGGCCATTATTAACATATTCTTGATGCAAGGGAATGGAATAAGCATCTATTAAACTTCTGTTCTTTGGCAGGAACTGTAGTAGAAGTTTTACAAATATTTTCTCATTTGATCATCACAATCGCCCTGTGAGGTCGTGGTATTATTGCTCCCATTTTCAGTTGAGGAAACTGAAACTTATAGAGATTGACTTGCCTAGGATCATACAATTAGTAAGTGTCTTGAGGCTGAATTTGGTCTCAAGTTTTCCTATTTGGAGGCTCAGTACTCTATTCATTGAGCCAGCTAACCTCCTTGTAGAAGCTTCATCATGACTCATCATAGAATAAAAATAATTCAGGTTATAGAAAATCATTCTAGTACAATGTAAGCCCTGGAAGTTTCTTCCCTGCTGTAACAATTTTGCATATATTCTAGTGACAGTCTGCATCTGTTACCTGAGGCCCTATCTATCCAAAGAACAGAAAGGTTAATCAATATTTGACAGGCTATCAGGTCATAGACTGTCAGAGTGGTGAGGGACTTCAGATACCGTCTTGTATTCCCCATATCTTCATAAGAATACCTTTTAAAAATTACTCAGAAAATGACCATTCAGAATTTGCTTGAAGATGTCAAGTAAGAGCCTCCACCTTTGCTCCACAATAATTCTTTCCTACTTCTGAACAGTTCTAATTTGGGGCAATTATTTAGTCCTTTGCATTAAATGTTTCTTCATATCTTTCACCCACTCATTTTGATTCTGTCTTCAATGATTAGCTCTTTAGCCATGGAAACCCATGGTGCTAAACTGTTTATATGGTGTGTGTATATAAATGGTGTCATAGGAAGACTGCTATACCTGGACTTAGGAAGTCCGGAGGTCAAATTCAGACTAAGATACTTGCTAACTGTGTGATCCAGAACAAGCCACTTAATTTCTTTTTGCTTCACTTTCCCAATCTATAAAATGAAGATAATAATAGCCCCTATCTTCTAGGGTTGTCACAGGATAAATAAAATAATTATAAATATAAGTTATATACATACATGATAAATAAAATTAAATATATAAAATTACATATATATATAATATATAAAAATTTATGTGGCAATTGGAAAACAGTACAGTGTCTGGTACATAATAAATACTACATAAATTATTTTTATTCATTTATATATAAATATGTAAACATATATGTAAACCAGCTACTTGTATTATGCATACCATATAAGTTATATACACTCAAAAAGTGGCCTTTAGTCCTAGATGTCCCTCTTCCATTCATTTATTTCTGCAATGACAGTAGCAAAGTGATAGAATTGGGGAGAAGATCAGATTTTGTATGATTCATAAACATAAATTTAACTGTTGGCACTCTAAATATGAGATCATTGTTCACCTACTAATTGACATACTATTCGAGTAACTGAACCATATCAGAACTGACATTCTGACTATAAATTAAACCTGAACATATAACCACATTACAGCTAAATGGAAGGATGGCTCACAGGTCTTCCTTGGAGAGGTAAATAAAGTAATTGGTAGTTTCATTGTTTGATACTGCAGTTTGCTTAATGAGCACAAAAACCACTCAAGTGAATTCAGCTGTAACAATTCCCCAAGGACAAACCAAGTAGATAAATCAAGTACCTCTCTTTAAGAATATGATATTCATTTCAGTGGATGTCCCATTGAGTTTACTTAAAGTGTTCATGTATCTACCTAAATTTATACTATCTACATTTATCCATGTATAGGTATATATTTACATATATATATATATATATATATATATATATATATACACACACACACACACACACATATATGTATTCACAGTTTGATTATTTGTATATTTAAAGCAAAACATACAATGATATTCCATTGAGTTCTATGGGTGTATTTCTTTCACCAGAGAAGACTGTATTTTATGTGCAGAATCATATAGTACTTTTAACACTCCAAAGCAATTGGATTTGTTGCTTCCTTAGACAAAAATCCACATATTTAGCCCAATATTTTTGAATGCAAACAATACAATATTTAAATCTCATTAGAACTGAAGTCATGTTAGCCAAAGGAAATTGGAGACATACATACTAAGTATAACTTGTCTATAGAAGTATTATCTTAATTGAAGAAATGGATTAAATACTATGTGGAAGATACATGAAATAAAAGAAGGGTGAGACAGTCTCAGTACTGCACTGATAATTCTGTAGTGTTTGGAGGTCTAGAGGAAAAGCTCCAGTACAATGGATGAACCTTATATGGAATATTTGCAGGAAGACATGGATAAGAGTTCTACAGATGAGGAGATATGCTATAGCAAAGGAGCAAGTAGTCATATTAGTCAAATCATGGATTCACTGAGATACCAAGGACTTCAGAAAAACTCCCATTATTTTATTTATTTGAGTACTACTAGACAAATACCATACAGTGATAGTGTGAGAATTAGTATTCATATTCTGAATGCTTAATCTGGGAATTTTAGCTATAATATTCACTTCCAATTCTGATAATTGTAAAGTTAAATCTATGTTAATTTTGAATACCAGTAGAGTATTTGCTTTAAGATCTGTATTCAGAGAGAAGGGTGTGGGGAAAGAGAATGGATCAAAACATAGTATTTTCACATTTTTTGTTGTTTGCTTGCATTTTGTTTATGTTCTCATTTTTTTTTTTCCTTTCTGATCTCATTTTTTTCTTGTGGATGATAATTGTGGAATTTTGTGTAGAATTGCACGTTTAGCATATATTGGATTACTTGCTGTATGGGGGAGAGGTTTTGCAGGGTTCAATTGAAAATTATCTATACATATGTTTTGAAAATGAAAAGCTTTAAAAAGAAAGAAAGAAAGAAAATTCCTTCTTGGCCTGAGCTCTTTAATATCATGGGAAATTATAAATTTCTTGTTGATAAGGTACAAGATTAACTAATATTAATAAGTGGTCACTGTTTTGCTTGAGAAAATAGACAACAAATCATGTTAGTAATGAGAATGGTTCTCTCCTTGTAGATGGCTGAATGAAAAATCATTCTGCTCTGGATAATGATCACTCTAAGAAGGTCAAATTTGCCGCTTACAAGACTGGATTATCACTATTCAAGTTTTCAAGAATGTGTTTTTGATGCTTCTTAATTATCCCTAATTTGCTCACTATTTATTGTAAAGCACCTGATACTTTTTATAAAGTTTTGTATTTTTATTCTCAAAACACATGCTTAGAATGTTCACTCTTGAAAAAATCTTGTGTTCAAAATTTTTTCTCCCTCTTTTCTCACTCCCATCCATAGTTGGAAAGTAATCCATTATATGCTAAACATGTGCAATTCTTGTATAAAGAATTCTAAATTCTAAAGCTGAATATATGACCTAAAAAGGAAAAAAAAGTGATAAAGAAAACAAAATGCAAGCAAAAATCAACAAGAAAAAATGAAAATACTATGTTATGATCCACACTCAGTTCCCATCTCATACTAATTTCTAATTTTCCCAGCAATTTTTTGTCAAATTGTGAGTTTTTTATCCCAGAAATTGAAGTCTTTGGGATAGTCAACACTAGATTACTATAATCATTGATTACTGTGTCTTGTGAACCAAACCTATTCTATTGATTAACTATGCTATTTCTTAGCCAGTAACAAATGGTTTAATGACTGGTACTTTATAATATAGTTTTATGTCTGGTATAGCTATTCATTAATTCTCTTGAAATTATTGATCTTTTAAAGTTCCTGCAGAAGAATTTTGTTATTTTTTTTCCTATCGCTGTAAAATAATTTCTTGGGGTTTGTTATGGCACTGATTAAGTAGATTAATTGAGGTAGAATTGTCATTTTTATTATATTTGTTTTGCCTACTCATGATATTTTTCCAATTAATTAGATCTGAGCATATTTGTATAGAAAGTGTTTTGTACTAATGCAGACAAGATTAGAAGGGAAACAATAAACTGGGAAAACATTTTTACAGTCAAAAGTTTTAATCAAGGCCTCATTCCCAAAATACATAGAGAATTGACTCTAATTTATAAGAAATCAAGGCATTCTTCAATTGATAAATGGTCAAAGGATATGAACAGACAATTTACTTATGATGAAATTGAAACTATTTCAACTCATATGAAAGGGTGTTCCAAATCAATATTGATTAAAGAAATGCAAATTAAGACAACTCTGAGATACCACTACACACTTCTCAGATTGACTAGGATGACAGGAAAAGATAATGCTAAATGTTGGAGGGGATGTGAGAAAACTGGGACACTGATACATTATTAGTGGAATTGTGAATACATCCAGCCATTCTGGACAGTGATTTGGAACTATGCTCCAAAAATTATCAAATTGCACATACTTTTTGATCCATCAGTGTTATTACTGGGCTTATATCCCAAAGAGATCTTAAAGAAGGGAAAGGGATCTGTATGTGCCAAAATGTTTGTGGCAGCTCTCTTTGTAGTGGCTAGAAACTGGAAACTGAATGGATGCCCATTAATTGGAGAATGGCTGAAGAAATTGTGGTATATGAATGTTATGGAATATTATTGTTCTGTAAGAAATGATCAGCAGGATGGTTTCAGAAAGGCCTGGAGAGACATGAACTGATGCTGAGTGAAATGAGCAGGACTTTCATTATATACTTCAACAACAATACTATATTATGATCAATTCTGATAGATGTGATTCTCTTCAACAATAAGATGAACCAAATCAGTTCCATTTGTTCAATAATGAATAGAACCAGCTACATCAAGCAAAAGAACTCTGGGAAATGAGTGTGAACCACTACATAGCATTTGCAATCCCTCTGTTTTTGTCCACTTGCATTTTTGATTTCCTTCACAGGTTAATTGTACATTATTTCAAAGTCTGATTCTTCTTATGCAGCAAAATAACTGTATGGATGTGTATACATATATTGTATTTAACATATACTTTAACATGTTTAACATGTATTGGTCTACCTGCCATCTGGGGGAGGGGGGAGGAGAATGAGGGGAAAAATTGGAACAAAAAGTTTTGCAATTGTCAAAGCTGAAAAATTACCCATGCATATATCTTGTAAATAAAAAGCTATAATAATAAAAAAAGAAAGTTTTTCGTAATTGTGTTCATATAATTCCTGACTTTGTCTTGGCAGGTAGACTCCCAAATATTTTATATTATCTACAGTTATTTTAAATGGAATTTCTCTTTGTATCTCTTGCTGCTGAACTTTGTTGGCAGAATATAGAAATGCTAATGATTTATGTGTATTTATTTTGTATCTTACAACATTGCCAAAGTTATGAATTGTTTCTAGTCATTTTTAGTTGATTTTCTATTATTCTCTAAGTGTATCATCATATCATCTGCAAAGAGTGATAAATTGGTGTCCTCATTACCTTTTTCTTTTTTCCTTGTTTAAAATTTTAATATTTTAAAATTCCCTTTTCTTATCTTATTTCTAAAGTTAACATTTCTAATACAATATTGAATAGTAATGGTGATACTGGGTAATCTTACTTAACTCCTGATATTATTGATTATGGTTCTAGTTTATCTCCATTACATATAATACTTGCTGGTGGTTTTAAATAATTGGTACAGATCATTTTAAGTAACCTCCATTAATACTATACACTCTAGTGTTTTTAATAGGAATGGGTTTGGGATTTTGTCAAATACTTTTTTGCATCTATTGAGATAATCATATGATTTTTGTTAATTTGTTTATTGATATATGGAATTACGCTAATAGTTTTCTGTTATGGGCCAGAACTCTGAACTTGAAACAAAGGATTCTTACAAAGTACCAAAATTTAGCATGGTTCAGTATGATTGATTTAATCCTACAAGGAGATGTTATAGGCCAGAACTTGAAACAAGGTACTAAGTGGAATTGAAGAGACAATAGTTAAATCTAGTTTAGTATTGATTTAATCCTAAAACAAATAATGATTTCCTAGTGATATGATGACTGGTATATACTCAGTGTGGAAGATATAAACTACAAGTTCTCAGGGCCAATAAAAGGACAAATGTACTAGAAACTCTTGGATGCTGAGATAGATTCATTCCATCATCCACCTTTGCAGTGGCTGGAGGCTGAAGAACAAACCTTTGAATTTGGGGAGATTCAGAAGCCAGAGAAGGCAGACAGGAGCTCAAACTCTCAGAAACCAAGGAGAAAGGCCTCCAGAAAGCTAATTGAGCCCCAAGTGAAGGAGACAAGACTTTGAAGAAGATAATAAAGGATTTGGACTTCAACACTTGGCTGCATTCGCAGTGATTACTAAATTGAAATGAAGGCTGCTCCCAAAAACCCCGAGAAAACCTCAATAGAAAACATTACATTTTAGAGAGAATATTATAGTTTTCCTAATATTGAACTAGCCCTGCATTCCTGGTATACATCTCACTTGGTCATGGTATATTGTCCTGGTGAGAACTTATTGTAATCTCTTCCCTGATATTTTATTTAAGATTTTTGCATCAATATTCATTAGGGAAATAGGATGAAAATTTTCTTTCTCTCTTTTGACCTTATCTGGTTTAGGTATCAGCACCATATCTATGTCATAAAAGGAATTTGGTAGGGCTCCTTCTTTCCCTATTTTTCAAAATATTTTACATAGTATTGGAATTAATTGTTCTTTAAATGTTTGGTAGAATTGATGCGTAAATCCATCTGGCCCTGGAGATTTTTTTCTTTAGGAGTTAATTAATAGCTTGTGCAATTTTTTTTTTCTAAAATGGGAATACTTAAGAATTGTATTTCCTCCTCTGTTAATCTCAGAATTTTATATTTTTGTAAATGTTCATCCATTTCACTTAGATGATCAGATTTATTAGCAAAAATTTGAACAAAGTAATTCCTAATTATTGCTCTAATTTCCTCTTCATTGGTGGAAAATTCACTCTTTTCATTTTTGATATTAAAAATTTGAAAAAAAAATTGATTCTCTTCCTTATTGTTTAATCCAATTAACTAAAAGTTTACCTATTTGTTTTGTTATTTATTAGTTATTTTCTTACTTTCAGTTTTATTAATCTTCCCTTTTATTTTCAGAATTTAAAATTTAGTATTTAATTGGAGATTGTTCATTTGTTCTTTTTCTAATTTTTAATTACTTACCCAATCAGATTTTCTCTCTTTATTTTATGCAATTAAGCATATAGAGATATAAAACTTCTCCTAAAACTGCTTCATCTGCATCCCATAAATTTTGGGATGTTATCTCATTATTGTCATTCTCTTGCATACAATTATCTATTGTGTCCTTAATTTTTTGTTTCACTTACTCATTCTTTAGGATTAGATTATTTGGTTTCCAATAAATTTTGGTCTATTTCTCCCTGGCCCTTTGAGACATATAATTTTTATTGCATCACAATCTGAAAAAAAAGATGCATTAACTATTTCTACCTTTGTCCATTTGATTTTGAGGGAATTTGAGGGAATTGAATTGAGGGAATTTATTCCCTTATGCATGGTCAATATTATTATAGCTTCCATATACTATGGAGAAAAAAGTATATTCCTTTCTGACCCCATTCAATTTTCTCCAAAAGTATCATGCCTAACTTTTCTAAAATTGTATTTACTTCCTTAACATCCTTTTTATTTATTTTGTGGTTTGATATACCTAGTTCTGAGAGAGCAAGGTTGAGATCCCCCACTAACATAGTTTTGTTAAAGTCTAATTCTTCTTGCAACTTTCTTAACTTCTCCTCTAAGAATTTGGATGTAATATCACTTAGTGCAAATATGTCTAGTATTAATATTACTTCATTATCTATGGTACCCTTTAGCAAAATTTAGTTTTCTTCCTTATCTCTTTTAATTAGATATATTTTTGATTTTGTTTGATCTGAGATCAGGATCACTACCCCTGCTTTTTTTTTTTTTTTTTTTTTTTTTTTTTTTTTTTTTTACTTCACCTGAAGCATAATAGATTCTGCCCCAGCCTTTTACCTTTACTGTGTTTTTAATGTGTTTCTTGTAAAGAACTTATTGTAGGATTCTAGTTTTTAATCCAGGCTGTTGTCTATTTCTGTTTCATAGGAGAATTCATCCCATTCACATTCACAGTTCAAATTACTAACTCTCTATTTCCCACCATCTTGAATTTCTCCCACTTATACTTTCCTCTTTCCTTACTCCTTTCCCTCCTTCCAAATGTTTTTGTTTTTGTTTTGCTTTTGACTACCCCCTCCCTCAAACAGACCTCTCTTTTTATAGCCCTTCCCCCTTTTTTATCCCTTTCCCCTTCTACATCTGTTTTCACTTCTATTAGCCTTCCCTTTCCTTTTTCTTTTCCTCTTCTGCTTCCCTATGGGGTTAGATAAGTTTCTTTATTGAACAAAATATGTCTGATATTCTCTCTGAATTAAATCTGATTAAAGTTCATACAATGTTCATCCTTTTCCCTTCTTTCCCTCAATTGTAATAGGTCTTTTTTGACTCTTATGAGATGTGATTTACCACATTTTACCTCCCCTTTCCTCTTCTTCCAGTATAATCCCTCTTCTACCTCTAGTTTCTTTGTTATATAATTACAATAGAATCATCTTATGCCTACACCCTCTAAATATACCCATAACAGATATACAAATCTCAAGAATTAAACATATAATCTTCCCATATAGGGATATAAACTTTTTAACTTTTAAAAGAAATCTAGTTTTTTTTCTTTTTTTTTACCTTTTTATGCTATTCATATTTTGTATTTGAGTTTTGTATTTGAAGATCAGATTTTCTGGACAGCTCTGGTCTTTTCATCAAAAATTAATAAAGTTCATTTATTTCATTGAATGCACATCTTTTGCTCTGAAACATAATGGTTAATTTTGCTGGGTAATTTATTCTTGGCTGCAGTCCAAGCTCTTTTGCCCTCTGGAATATTATAGTCAAGGTTATTCAATCCTTTGGAGTGGGAATTGATAGGTCCTGGTTAATCCTGAATTACTGGAATTGTTTCTTTATGGCTGTTTGCAATATCTTCTCCCTGATAATTCTGAAATTTAGCTACAATATTCCTTCCAGTTTTCATTTGCGTTCTTTTTCAGGGTATGATCAATGAAGTCTTTCAAAGGCTATTTTACCCTTTTCTTCTAGGACATCAAAGCAGATTTTCTTGAAGATTTCTTGAAAGATGTTGTCTAGGCTCTTTTTTTCATCATAGTTTTCAGGTAGTCAAATGATTCTTATTGTCTCTCCTTGATCTATTTTCCTGGTCAGTTGTTTTTCCAATGAGATATTTTACATTTTCTCACAATTTATTTATTTATTCATTCATTCATTCATTCATTTATTTATTTATTTATTTATTTATTTAATTATTTATTTGTGTTTTGTTTTATTTAACTGATTCTTCATGTCTCACTGAGTCATTTACTTCCATTTGCTCAATTTTAATTTTTAGTGATTATTTTCTTCAGTTAGGTTTTTTATCTCCTTTTGCATTTGGCCTATTGAACTTTTAAATAAGTTGTTTTATTCATTGAACTTTTTTTCCATTTTACAAATTTTGTTTTTTCAAGGAGTTTTTCCCACTTCATTAGATCTATTTTTTAAGTAGTTATATGCTTTTTTTTTTTTTTTTTGCATTTTGCTAAGTCTATTTTTAAGGAATTTTCTTCACATAATTTCTGTTTCCTTTTCTAAACTCTCCTGCAATATTCTCATTTTCTTCTCTTTTTAAAGATTTTTTGAATTCTTCCAAGAGAGCTTTGTGAGATGGAGATAAACTGTATCACCTTTTGGGGCTTCATCTGGATATGATTTGCCTTTAGAATCCTCAGTGTTTGAGGTCTATACTTATTTGTCTTCATGAAAGCTATCTGTAGTCAAAGCTCTTTTCCTTACTTGCTCATTTTTTAAAGGTTGAGTTCTGTTCTTAGGGCAAAGGGGACATTGTCTCAAGCTCTCTATAGGTGACAACAGTTTCAAGCTGCCCTGGTGCTGGTGCTGCTGGCTTTCTTCCTGTGCTGGATGCACTGTAGCCAAGTCTCACCTTATTCTAGTTGTCAGGTGCTCACTGTTTACCTTCTGTAATTGCATTGGGGGTCTCACACATAATTTGATGATCCAGTGGCTTCTGAACCATAACAGAGCCTTCTATATTTTGGCTGACAGCCTGCCACTAGTTTCCCCCAATTCGTGGAGGGCCCTGCCCTCAGTTCTTGCCCTTGGCCTGACCTGTGTTACCACTCTCCTCATCCTTTCTTCTTCCCCTCCATTGCTCCCTATACTGAAACAGATTTTTCCTGATAATATTTTCTGCTGGAAATTGGTTACACTCCACATATTGTGGATTCTGTCACTCCAAAATCCATTCAGAGGCTTGATCTGGTATTAATCTGAGGGAAGACAAGAACTTAGAGAAATAAATATCTGTCTACCATCTACCATCTTGGCTCCAACTCCAAGATCTTCCTCCCCCCACTTTATATTATTTAAAATTATATTTATTTTGTCTCAATCTTATGGCATATGTGTTAGCACAGCATTTTCCAATTATATATCATAGTGAGATTTTTTTTTTGTATGTGCAGTAACTGACCTATATTCTTTTAAAGTATTAACATCATGCAAAGTCAAGTAAAAATAAAAGAGTAAATCACTCTACTTTTCAGGCATGCTAATTTTTGCTTTAAAAAAATCTAGTTATAATGTCTATGGCAAAACTTGCAAAGGCAGATTTTTCTCTTCCAAAATTTAAAAAAAAATTGAGAAATGAATGATTCAATAATAATCTATCTATACATACATTTGTATATATACATGTGTGTTCATGAGATTATATATATGTATGTGTGTATATATAGATATACATATATACATATATATATATATATATATATATATATATATATATATTTAGAGAGAGAGAGACAGAGAGAGACAGCGAGACAGAAAAGAAAGGGGGGGAGAGGAAGCAAAGGAAGAAGGAGAGGAGGAGAGAGACAGAGGGAAAGAGAGAGAGAGATGGACTAAGTGACCTGTAAATTCCCCTCTGGCTGTAAAAATCATTTTTTTTTAACTTTGGATAGATTTCAAGTGGTCTGTGAAATTAGGTGGGGAAAATCCATATTTATTTTCACTAGCCTTTGATTTTCTTCATAATCGTATATAATTTATTTTATTCATTTAAAACATTATTCTGAGAAAGGGGTTCTATTGGTTTTCCTATGCTGTCCATGAAACAAAACAAATTTGTGATATTCTTCTATCCATCTATGAACCTACTCATTGAAAAAAGGGAGGAATAGAGAATTAGGCAGAAACCATATATAACATTATAACATTTCCTTCAGTGACACTTTCCAAGAACACCTTTATGAAGAGCTTTGGATGCTTCTCTCTTTCTGTAACAAATGCACTGCCACCAGTTTTTGCCCTTCATTTTATCATTTTCAATTCAACTGATCACTAGTGTCTCCTCTGCACAAAATATGTGTTTAATAAAAGAGCAATACTGCTTATAATTCTGTCAGGAATAACAAAATGCATGTTTGAGATTTTCAAGGGGAGTAAGTCTGTTTCCTAGTCATAGGTCATTTTTATTTTGGTGCCCCAAATAACAAAATTCATATTTGTCTATAATAAAGAAATTTTGTGATTCTCCTTATGATAATACTATCTTTAAACTTACTTTGTTTTTGTGCCCCAAATGAGCTGTTCTGGGGAAGCTTAATGGATTTACCAACCTTAACATAGGTGTGCCTACTTTGAAATCTGGTTAACAAAGAAAAATACTGGACTCTTGACAATAGTGTTTTTTCCCGTATGTTAGAGCATCATTTTTTCTAGTAAACTCTTGAATTTATGTCTTATAAATTTAAAACAAGTATGTCTTTAGCCCTTTGATGAGGCTTTGATAATGATACTCCAGTGTAGACTCTAAACTACTTCATATTCTCAACCAGAAATCTTTTCATGTAACCAACAAGCACTTATTTAATGCCAGTGACTGTGATAGATTATGGTTATACAAAGAGAAAAAAAATAAATCAGCAGCCCCAACCTTAAAAGGTTTCTATTCTGTAGGGGGAACAATCTGCTCACATCCAAATGAATATAAAGCATAGACAAGATAAATAAAAAAAATTATGGATGAGTAGAGAATTGATGATGGTGAAATCAGAGAAGGTGTCAAAAGAATGACTACTGATCTGAGTTTTAAATGGTGCTGGGGATTTTAGGAGATGGAAATTATAGCAAAGCTAAGCTTCCAAGAAAGCTAGGGATTCTGGAAAGTAGAATTTAGAACATAGTCTATTCCAGTTTGGGGAAAAAAAAACTTTTTTTTTTTTCAGATTTGGTGATAGGAAATGAAATATTGTATGTGAGAAAGAGCAAGTTTGAGTACATTGATATCCAATTTAAAGGAGAGACACAGGCTGGGAAAGTTTAAAAATGCCAAACAGAGGAAAATATAATTAATATAATATGATATGAGCATGAAATTATAGAACATATTAACAGATATATAATATCTTATAAACATTTATATATATAACACACACACACACATACAGACACGCATATGCATATGTGTGTTTTCTTCCTCAATGAAAGCAATAGAGGGATATTTTTGAGGACAATATCATGGTTTTGGGATTGAAAAACTTTAGCATTCTTCCTGTAAATGACTACGTACATACCATAAGTCATTCTGATTTTTCCTCTCCTATGACAATAAATCATGTTGGCTAAAAGCTAAGCTTCCCATTTTGTATCCGGGGCTATGATAAAATAATATCAGTATATCTATGTTGACTGAATACAAGTGCTTCATTTAGAACTAGGACTTTTCTTTGAATAGTGTACTTTCAATAAGAGAACATAGGATTAAATGACATGAATGTTTAATTAGGGAGAACAAAAGAGAGGTAGAAAGATGCTTTTATATGATTTACCATTTTTGCCTCTATTTAGACAATTAAATGCATGCTTTGTTTGTATAAAATCCCAGTGTGATTTTTAGCTCCAGGAGAGAAGTATATATTATAACTAGATGGTACAACGAGTAGAACACCAGACCTGGGGTCAGGAAGAATTAAGTTCAAACCTAGGGTCAGACCCTTAAGTAGATGTTTGACCCAGGGGAGTTGGGGGGGAAAGATTAACCTTTGTTTGCCTAGATATCCTCATTCATAAAATGCAGATAATAGTAGGACCTCCCTCTCATAGTTGTTATGAAGATAAAATGAGATTATAAAGTGCTGAGTACAATCCCCGATATAAAGTGAACATCACATATTTTAGATATTATTATCTATTATTGATAATATTATTGTTATTGCTAATTATAATCATTAATTGCAAATGTACCAACAAATAGCCTATTTATTAGCTAACATTTACAAAGCACTTTATATATGTTCTCATTTGATACAATAATTCTTTGAGGTTTTATATATACATTTTACTTTCCTAGTATCTAATTAATTTCTGAACCGAGCTTAATGAACATCTGTTGAATTTAAAGAATTATTTTTGTACTAGATACTCAATGGATATTTCAGTTAACAAAAACTTAACTGCACTGATAATATCTCATTGTTAAAATAGTCTATGATTTATCAAACTAAATAGCAAATACAATTAGAACAAAAAATGAGAGATATCCTCCTTTTGATATACAGATTGAAACATATAGTGTTCTCTTCAGCTTGTCTGATATTGGAATTTTCAGCCAAGAATCTCTCTATGTACAAAGATTAAACATTTCTCTGAGGAATGCACATCATTACAGAGGAATCATGAGGTTAAAATGCTGCACAGAAGGTTGTAGAATATCAGATATGGAGGAGGGATTGAGAGGATAAATCCTTACTCATTTAATGTGTCTGCTTTCCCCTTGCTAATGAAATTGATATGTAAAGTGCACTGAAAATAGGGACTGGCATGAATTTTAAATATTCCTGTAGGAGTTATGTTGCATTCTGCAATGGAAAGTGATAGGTTACTGTAATTATACTTTAGACTTGTTTTTCACTTAAAATCCAAGTAGGCATAAAGGAACTTCTGTAAAATGGAAAGTAGTGGTCAATGATTTATTCTTAAGGAGACCATTAAAAATATACAACCTGTACCGTAGCTTCTTTTCTTTCTTTCTTTTTTTATTTTGGAAAAAATATGACGATAATTTTGAATGAAATAATCATTTCACTAATGTTTAAGTCCAAAAGCTTTCTATTTCAAGCATGAATAAAACAATACCTTATTCATTGTGTTTAGCAACACAAATCATTTGCATCACAAATGTTATTTCTATTTGTTTATATATACTGACAAAAGACATTACAAAAATGTGACTGGGGAGGGAGACAGATTTTGAAGATTGTTTTCAAGGAACACTAAGAAAATTAATATCAGCTGGTAGGATTAGAGCTTTATATCATGCTCTAGATTCGTTTTTAATTTATTTTAATACCACAGTCATCTGCTAATATTAACTGCACTTTCTGACAATATATATCAAATTCTTTATGGGTAGCCTACTTCCTGTACTGAGGGGAGAGAGGTGTGTTTATTTATCTCTGGAGGCTAGGGTTTGACTTTTAGTTTGTTTTTATTTACATTACTGGAATGATTAGATATATTTTTCCTTATTGTGATTAATTCACTCTGCATGTATTCATACAAATCATCCCAAGTTTTTCTAATTTTTAAAATTTCATTGTTTCTAATGGCATAACATTATACATTTCTATATGGCAGTTTGTTAGTCATTACAAGACGAATAGGAACCCACCCTTTACAGTTTTTGTTTTTTGCTGCCACAAAAAAAGTGCTGATGCAAATATTTTTTATACATGGGTCTTTGCTTATGTTTTTAATGGTCTTAGGGTCTATGCCTTTGTGTAGAGGTTGCTATTCCCAAAACTCAAATAGCTTTGGGAATAACTACATTCGTTGTATTGTAGGTAAGGAACTGGACTTAGAACCTGGGAGAAATGAATTCAAAGCCACCCTTAGACACTCATTTGCTGTGTGACAGTGAATAAATATGGTAATCCCTCAACCTCAATTTCCTCAGCTATAAAATGGAGAAAATTATAGCATCTGTCTCATAGTGTCATTGTAAAGATCAAATAAAACAGTACTATATCAGGCTTAGCAAAGCTGGTGGGAATGATAATGAGAAGGAGGAGAAACAGAAGGAGCAGGAGGAGGTAGAAGAAGAATCAGAGGTGTCAAAAACAGTTTGCATCCTATGATAGTGAGGATGATTAGAAGTATATTTAAATATAATTGGTAAATTGTAAAGTATGGGCTAGCTCCTTGGAGGGCTTCAGGGTCAGCCACAGTCAGGATAAATCAAAGTCCTTGGTCTTTAGGGGGAGAAGTGAAGGATGTATCCTGGATTCTGGAGCCCAGAGTCTCCAGCCTCTCTCCTCATCCTGCCATCAAGAAACCCTGACTTCTCTCTCCCAGCCCTTCAATCCTTGCCTAGGATTATCTCAACACCAAACATTCAGCAAGTACCAATGGTGAAGAGAGCCATCACATCATTATCTCATCTAAATATGTATATAGAGCCATTATCTCACATCAAATAGGTAATTAGCCTTAAGTGCTTGATTTTCTGATTCAAGCATACCTTTTTGGAGTTTCAGCCCTCTACAATAAACATTTAACAAAATAAATAAAAATACAATCAAACTTTAATAATGTTAAATATTTAGTTTTCTATGTCATTGTACTGTCTCCCAGAAATTCTAATGTAATTAATAGCCATATTTCTATGGGAGCATGACACCATTGGAAAACAAATGATTATAATGCTCCATAGTCGAATTATTTTGTTGAAGAATATGAACAATATAGCAACTTTTCTTACACATGAAAGAGTGGCTTCAATAGCATATTGTTACTATGTTGTAATGGAACGCACTCCTTAAAAAAATTTAAAACTTAGATACCAAATAGAAAAAAGATAAAAATTAGAGAAAAGGAAAAGAAAAAAAAAAAGCATGGGGGGAGGGGGAATTTCACATGCCCAGTAGAACATGGGAGAATTTAAAATGTGAGACAATAAATTTCCATTTCAAGAAAGCCTATATAATAAATACTACACGTTGTGTTCAGTGTTGTCTACCTTTTCCTTGTTATTTTGTAAGTTATCCTTCATGTTTTCCTCTGTATTCTTTACTTTATTCATTTCCCTTTCTTTCCCCTCTCCTCCTGCAAGAAGGATGTTAAATGTTAATCTCTCTCTCTCTCTCTCTCTCTCTCTCTCTATATATATATATATACACACACATATGTATGTGCATACATATATACACATTTGTACATATATGTATATATACATAAATATCTATAATCAGAGGCATATTTTCATATATACATTCATACACATCTTTGTAAGTTTGTAACTTTTTTGATCTCTTGTTTCTCTGAAAATGGATTACATTATCTTTCATAAGTCTAAGTTTTTCCATGTTTTTTTCTAAATTCACCAACTCATCATTTCTTATACCACAGCATTATTGTATAACTGTATACCATCTAGTTATTTTAAATAGTCTAAAATAATATTGATTAATATGGCTGCTCTATAGTATGGTTTCCCTTTTTTCTTTTTTGATTAAATATATTTTAGCTTCACCTTTGTCTAAGATCAATGATTACTAACCTCTGCATTTTTTTCTCCTTTCAAATTCTACTCCTGAACATTGTTATTATGTCTGTGTATATCTTATTTCCTATCTCCTCTGATTTTTCTGCTTTACTTTAATCCATTAAACCATATCTTTCCTTGTTGTTACAGAACTTGTGCATCCAAAAGATCACTTCCTTATTCTTTCCCCATTCTTCCCTCCTTCTTCAGCACATTCCTATTAATGTACACACCCTTTATATTATCCTTATCCTATTCCTACCCCTTATCTGTACATATGTATGTATGTATGTATATCTGTGTATGTCCCTCTTTAACCCATTCCTAATATAGGATTTCACAATTAACATCCTTATCTAATTCCTTTGTGTCACTTCTTGATTGCACACCTCATTTATATAACCTAATTACTCTTTTTACCTTTTTCTACACACTTTTGGTTATTAGAATCACATCATACTCAGCTCTACACTACTCATTTTTCTCAATGATCTAATTAGTAAAGAGAATCTTAGA
This sequence comes from Antechinus flavipes, assembly GCF_016432865.1. Taxonomy (NCBI): domain Eukaryota; kingdom Metazoa; phylum Chordata; class Mammalia; order Dasyuromorphia; family Dasyuridae; genus Antechinus; species Antechinus flavipes. The sequence continues at coordinate 294,886,114 of NC_067400.1, read as the reverse complement.
CATATAGTTTACATCTCTACATATAAAACATAAAATTCCTTCCTGAGTACTTTAAAATTAGTCTTTAATGTTTACCTTGTATTTCTTTTAGATCTTACAGATCATTTTTTTTTTTCGATTAAGTTCAGATCATTTTACAACAAAATTCTGAACATCTGACACATCGTTGAATGCCCTCCCCCTCTTTTTATGTTTTCAATTAGGATTATGTTTAACTTCTTGGGAATGAGATTTTCAGCAACAATCCTTCTTTCACTCGGGTATATAGAATTCCAAGACCTATGGTCTTCTAATGTAATTGTTATTAGGCTTGTATGATTCTAATAGTGAATCTGTCATGTTTGAAATGTTATTTCCTTCTTGCTTATAAGGATTATATAATCTGAGGATTCTGTAATTTAGCTATAATGTTGCTGTAGGTTTTCTTATAGGATCTGTTTCAGGAGGGATTGGTGAATTTTTTCTATGTTTACTTTTGTTATTATATAATATTTCAAAACAATCTTCTTTAATTATTTATTGTATTAATATATTAAGATTCTTTTTAGAATATTAAATATTATTTTATTTTCCAATTCTGATGAGAGTAAGGTTCACTCACTTTTCCTATAGTCCTATGGTCCCCCTCTTGCTCTCCACTGTAAAAGTTTTTCTCATCTTTTTTATGGCAGATAATTTCTACCATTCTAACTCTTCTTTTCCCTTTCTCCCAGTACATTTCCCGCTAATCCCTGGATTTTATTTTATATTTTAGATATTATCTCTTCACATTCTATGTGAATACATCTATGTATTCTGTTTATATATATTCTTTCTAATTGCCATAATAATTAGAAAGTTATTATGAATTATAAGTATCAACTTTCCATATAGGAATGTAAACAGTTAAACTTTGTTAAGTCCTTTATGATTTCCATTTCATGATTACCTCCTTATAATTCTTCTGAATTCTGTATTTGAAAAAGCAATCCTTTTTTTATTCAGCTATGGTCTTTTTATCAGGAATGCTTGAAGTACTTTAGCTCATTGAATATTCATTTTTCCCTTAAAGGGTTTCACTCAGTTTTGCTGGGTAGGAGATTCTTGGTTATAATTCTAGCTCCATTTCTCACTGGAATATCATATTTCCAAGCCCTCTGATCCTTTAATGTAAAAGCCTTGTGTTTTCTTCACTGTAACTCCATTATATTTGAATTGTTTCATTCTAGATATTTGCAATATTTTCTTCTTGACCTTAGAATTCTGGGATTTGGCCATAATATTCCTTGAGTTTTCATTTTAGGATCTCTTTCAGGAAATGGTAGGTGGATTCTTTTAATTTCTTTTTTATTCTCTGGTTCTAGACTATTAGGGCAGGTTCCTTGATAATTCCTGAAAGATGATGTCCAGGCTCTTTTGATGATCATAACTTTCAGGCAGACCAATAATTTTTAAATCATCTCTCTTGTATATATTTCCAGGTCAGTTGTTTTTCAATGATAAATTTCACTTTGTTTTCTATTTTTAAAATTATTTTGATTTTGTTATACAAAATCTTGATTTCTCACAAAGTCATTAGCTTCATTTGCTCAATTCCAATTTTTAAGGAATTATTTTCCTCATTGTACTTTTGTACCTCTTTTCCCATTTGGCCATTTTGATTTTTTATGTTATACATGTACAATCATGTTAAACATATTCCCACATTAGTCATATTGTGATAGAAGAATAAGAAGAAAAGAAAAAAAAAACAAAAAAAGAAAAAAAAAGAAAATAGTTTGCTTTGATCTGCATTCATATTCCATATTTTCTTTTCTGAATATGGATAGCATTTTTCATCATAAGTCTTTTAGAATAGTCTTGGATCAATCTGTTGGTAAGAGGAGCTACATCTATCATAGTTGACCATCACATAATGTTGCTTTCATTGTATACATTGCTTTTCTGGTTCTGCTCAACCTCAATTGCTGATGCTGATCAGATGCTGAACTCAGTATCAGTTCATGTACGTCTTTCCAGAATTTTATGCAAGTCACCTCCTCATCATAGTACAATTGCATTCCATTACATTTATATATCACAACTTGCTCAGCAATTATGCATCCGATAAGCATGTTCATCAGTTTCCTATTTTTTGCTTCAAGAAAAGAGTTGTTGTAAATATTTTTGTTATCTAGGTACTTTTCCATTTTTAGTGTTCTTTTTTGGGATACATACATTGTAGGGATACTACTAGATCAAAGGATATGCAATTTTATAGATTTATATTCTAGATTTAAAAAAAATTAAGATGCTTAATATATTCTACTTTTTAAGTCTTCTAACTTAATATTGTCTTTAATATTACTTATGTATATTTTGAATAATTTAAATATCTTTGTACGATTCTGTTTCTAAAGAATTCAATATTTGAGTATTACTTTCCACTTTCTCTTCTTACCATCCTGGGGCCCATTTTCCTCATTATCAAAATGAGAAACTTGGACTAAATCTCCTTTAAGGTCTCTTCCAAACATTAATTTTTATTCTGGATTAGAATAAATATAATTTTTCTATCAAGATATAATTTAAATTTAACAACTTATTTCATTTATTCTTTCCTGAAGTAAAACTTTATTTGCTTTATTATTTGAGTTTTTAATCCATATGACAAACAATTTTCCCTCTGAAATGTTTGTTTTTAATCTCTAATGCAATTATACTCTTTTCCTAGATTTACCTTTTGATATTCACTACTTGTAGAATTACATTCTTTCTTTATAATATTTAGAGTAATCTTTTAATTACTGACATCTCAAATCTGAGTACATGAAAAATCCTGGGACTGAAGTTTTATTTCCCGCCTATGTTCTACCCCTTCTTACATTTTTGGAAAGAGTAGAGAACCTGTCTGCTTCTGTCACTTTTGTAGTCTTTATACCAATGCCTTCTTAGAAAGGCAACCATTCTATTTTTCTTTTCAGCAGTTTTAGCCAGGGACAGGGATTTGGAGGCAGATTCTACACTCTTTTCCAATTCTTAGTGTGTACCTCTGTCTCCAAATGTTCCAATTTCAATAATATCTTCATTCTGCTTCATGATCCTTTTTCTTTCACAGAGCCCAGGAGTTAACTTGAATCCTGCTAAAGCAATGGTAGGACCCAAAATGAATACTAGAGATAATGCTGACTTTAGCCCTTTTCCATGAACACAGGTAACTCTTATCTCACCTTGGCCTCTCAGATCCACTGTCTTCCTTTATATATATATATATATATATATATATACACACACACACACACACACACACACATATATATATATATATATACACACACACACACACACACACACACACACACACACACACACACATATATATATATATATATATATATATATATATAATTGGCTTTAGAGAATTATACAAGTTATAGAATAAGGAAAAAGAAGAAAGTGCAGGAGTGCAGGAGGGGGAGAATACTGAAAAGCATAAAGAATTAGACAAGAAAGGAGTTAAGTACAGTGCTGATGAAATTAAGGAATGTTGTGCTTCATAGTAGAAGCCTCAATTAACCTTTCATGGGTGGAGGGTAAAGGAGGTTGGGGAGGGACAGTGATACCATCAGCACCATCCATGCAGGAGCTTTCTCCACCCCCATGACAAGAATACAAAAGGCACTAGTTAAAGCTAAAAATGACAGACAGGATATATCTGATTTAAGAATAGAAGCATACCCTGTTATTTAAGAGTTTGACTTTTCAGATAAAGAAAGGAGAAGATACACTCCTTTTGATCTGGAAATTATCAAAGATCTGAAAAAGGATTGCACTCTTTATGGGACTACCTCATCTTATGGTAAGATGATATTAGAGAATTTGGCTTATGAAATTTTAACCCCTAGTGACTGGAAATCTATAACAAGGACATGTTTAGAACCTGGACAAAACTTGCTGTGGCTTTTGGAGTATAGCGAACTATGCAGGATACAAACCCAATGAAATAGGCCAACTGGAATGAATATACAACTCACTTTTGACCAACTAGAAGGTAAAGGTCAGTATGCAGACACTTCAGCACAGATTAATTACTCTTTGGTAGCATAGGAGCAAATTGCTGCTGCTAAAAAAAGCATGGGGCACCCTCCCAGGAAAACAGATAGAAAGCAAGTTTCACAAAAATAGAGCAAGGTCCAAATGACCTTTTGCTGCTTTTTTTGGGACATCTGCAGATCACTGTCATACGAACTATTGGTGAAAATTCAGCCACAGCAATAATGATAAAACAACTTACTAAAGAAAATGCTAATGAAGTTGTAGAAGAATTATACTAGGACTATGCAAGGATGCTCCTTTAGAGGAGATCATAAGATGCTGTGCCACAGTGGGCACAAATGCCTTTTATATCCAGGCTATGATGCAGAACATGGAAAAACAGAGTCCTTCTTGTCAAGGGACTTCCAGAGAGACTCATGAATGCTTTCAGTGTGGTAGAATAGGGCATCTGAAAGCTCAATGTTGGCATAGAGATAGAGTGAGAGGACAGGGTGGGAGAACAAGACCCAAAACCACATGTCCAAAATGCAACAACAGTTTCCACTGGGCCTCAGAGTGTAGAATGCCTCAGGGAAATGGGTTGCAGGGCCCAGCTCCAGGGCCCCAGTGGACATCAGAATGTAGATTGACTTAGGGAAACAGGAAGCAAGGCCTGGCTTCAGGGCCCCCAGCAAAAAACAGATGGGGCTTGATGGCAGCTTAGTTTATACCCAGAAAGTCTTTAAAACTTCGGTACTCTGATATGATCAATCAGCCAAAAAGCAATCTGATGGGAGAAAGGGATTACAATTAGGGAGAATACAGGTTTTATAACCCAACAGAAGGGCAATGAGAGCACCTCCAATATAATCACCAGGTGATGTGGAAAAATCCAGAAAGTGGTGAATGGAAGGGACTAGATAGGTTAACTGCTTGGGGGAAAGGGTTTGCTTGTATGTTTGCAGATGGAGAAGGAATCAGATGAGTGCCAATGAGCCTTATTTGCTTTGTCCATTGGGGAGAGACAGAAAAAGAGAAAAATGTCTCAACAGAGGAGAAAACTCAAGAAACATTGGGTGTTTCCATCTCTGACTACATGTGCCACTGAAAAAGCATGAGCATTAATTCAATGTGTATTGGCAATTGTCTCATGAACATCAAAGATTGTTGATAAGACTGTTACAGAACTTCAAAACCTGCAGGAATCATTGAATTCCCTGACACATGATGAGACTATTTCAGGACTTCAAAAAATTGCAGAAATCACTGGATTCCCAATACATGAAGTAATTGACAGTAGATTGGTTTTGGACTATTTCTAGGACTTATGTATATGTATAATTCCTCAAGTTGGTTAATGTTGTTTGTTACATCATTGCTAGCCTGTGTTATATTACTATGTGCTTCTGTAATACCTCCCATGTTGATGGATCTTTGTATGCCAGTTTCAAGTGAGACCCTTCAAAAACCCACTAACAAAATTTGGTCTAACTCCCCATTTCCCTTTGATGTTTTCATCTCCCCTTCCTGAGATATCACAGAGGGTGTGATCACCTCTTTTTTTGGTGTTTTCACCCTCCTTTCTGAGAAGTCAGGGGGAGTGTGATCACCTCCTTTTTGAGGTCCTCACCTACCTGAGAAATCAGGGAGAGTGTGACTACCTATGTTCTAAAACAAAAGAAAGTGGGAGATGTAGAGGGCAGAACTCTGGAGAAGTACACTTGAACGAAGATGTTAACTCAGTGGAATTGATAATACAATGGTTATCTAGTTTAGCATGGTGATTAATAGTTCTCTAGTTCATTATGATTGATTTAATCTTACAACAAGGTGTTAACTCAGTGGAATTAAGATAATGATTCTCCATTTTACACGCACTTGGTACTTAATATAGTTCTACAAGATTGGCATTTATCCTACAAGATTGACATCTATGATGATGTACTTGTAATAGAGTTTACAAGAGCCAACAAGACTGGGAGAAGGACATTCCATTTCCCACCATTGTGGTAGCTGGCCTGTCCTCCTTTACAATCTGTCTCCTTCCCCAGGGGCCTGGACTAGCTTTCTGGATCCTCTGGAATGGGTCTTGGTTTCAGTACAGGAGGCAGGAGAGCCACCAGGACAGTCTCTATCTTAAAGTCTCTCTCTGACTGAGTTTGTCCCCACTTTATATACTCTATTACAATTACATCATTACAGTATACCGAATATAAACCAATCATTATATCACTAGGGAACTATTATTTGTTATAAGATCAAATCAGTCATACTGAAGTAGAGAACTCACATGCTAAACTAGATAACCATTGTCTTATTAATTTCACTGAGTTAACACTTTGTTGTAGGATTAAATCAATCATACAGAGTTCCTGACCTTTACATTTAAGTTCTCCTATGGTGGTCTTCAGACACCTTGATGCTAATACAAAGACTATACTATTTCAGGCCTCATTTTCTGAAAAACATTCTTATTCTAGGTTCCTTACTTATTTGGAACCCTTTAAGTCTTCTAGACACCTTCTACTACTGTCCTAGACTGCGCAGAAGGGTTTATTGGTATTTCCTTCAGCTTCATTAGTAAGTGCTTAATTAGGAAAGCTTTTAAATCTTTTTCTAGGTTACTTTTTGGGATGAATTAAGATTGGTAGTAACTTTTCATGTCTTTATCTTTAATGTAAATTGCTTTCTTTTCTTGGTCTCAGTTCTTAGAGATTTTGGTACAATCTAAGCACTTAAAATACATTTTAATCTTTCATTCCTGAAACTGATGGTGGTTTATATGAATCATGAAAATGATTTTAGTTTATGCACAGCTAGACATAAAATTGATATATGACAAAGAAATTTTCTTTTTCTATATTAAGCTCTTGAAACCCTGCCATCACCTGTTGTTATTCTAGGTGTGGATCTTATTATTGTGAATATTTCATTTTGCCTATTTCTTTTTTTTTCTTTTTTTTTTTTTTACATTTTACCTTTCACCTCTTCCTCTTTTGAAGAAGATTGTTGGTCCACCTTATTTCTGTTATCAACATGATTTTCTTATTTCCTCATTGCCTTTATTTTTACAGGATATGATTTGTTTATCTCCATGGATCTCCCTCTGCTAGTGTCCTCCCCTGTTACTTATTTATGTGGAGCAGTACATGCAGATTGCAAGAGTAAAAAGTTTTGCTAAACATTATCTTTTACTGATTAATGAAAAAAAAAACTGGTTAAATATTCTGATCTAGTCATTTTGCTGGGAGTAATAGCTGCCTGTCCATAGAGTGGTCTAATTTGCTTTTTTCAAATAATGTGTTTCTGATTTTCCCTTTTCTTTTATTCTCAAGGAATGAAACTGAAGGAAGAAGACAATATACTCTTAGTATACTACACAGGTACTTCAGCAAGTCTCTATTTTAAATCTCTACTTTAAACCTCTGTTTTAAAATCAAAAGAAAATCATGAAAAGAGAAAATTAAGAGTTTAAAATGTTTTCATTAGTGACCACTAAAATATATTTAAGGTCAATTCCAGGAAATAGCAAAGGAGAAAGTGAATTAGAAAAGAACAACAGACATATATTTAGTTAGCTTATGCTCATAGAGAAAAGAGAAAGGGAAGAATGTGAGGAAGAATAAAAATTGACTTAGCATTGTGACTGACCAAATGTGAATCCACTACAGAAAAAAACTCTGTGTGTGTGTGTGTGTGTGTGTGAATTTATATATTTATATATGTGTGTATGTGTATAAAATAACTGTACACACATATATACATATCCATATGCAAATTTTACATGCTGATCCGGTTTCAGAAATGTATACTGTATTAATGGAGGATTTAGAAACTTTGATTTAGTTACATTTAAAAATTGATGACAATCACAACTGATCTTAATGAATGAAAAAAACTATGATACCCCTCAAAAATCAATGACACAGGTCCTAATCTTCTCTGAATTCTTTAGGCAACATGATTGCAAGTCTTTGGACTTGCCCAGGATAATACACTATGATCAAGAAGAATTTATACCAGGAATGCAGGGATATATATCTGTTAGCACAATTTATTGTATCAATAACCAAACTAATAAAAACTATATGATTATATCAATAAATGTAGAAAAAGTATTTTACAAAATACAATACCCATTCCTATTAAAAAAAAAAATTAGCAAACATAGGAATAAATGAAGTTTTCCTTGAAATGATAAATAAAATCTAAAACCATAAACAAGTATTATATGCAATGGGAATAAACTAGAAGCATTTCCAATAAGATTGGAGTGAAACAAGATTTCCCACTATCATCATTACTATTCAATATTGAATTAGAAATGTTAGCTTTATTAAAGAAATTGAAGACATTAGTGTAGGGAGTGAAAACAGGAAAGTTATCGCTCTTTGCAAATGATATGATGATATATTTAGAGAAACATAGAGAATCAAATACAAAACTACTAGAAACTATTAAACAACTTTAGCAAAAAAGCAGGGTATAAAATAAACCCACATAAATCCTCAGCATTTCTATATGTTACTAACAAAGTCCTACAGCAAAAGATACAGAGAGAAATTCCATTTAAAATAAGTGTAGATAATATAAAATATTTGGGTAAATATCTGCCAAGACAAAGCCAGAAACTATATGAGCACAATTACAAAAGCACTTTTCTCATAAATATAGATCTAGATATTGGAAGAATATCAAATGCTTATTGGTAGTCTGAGCTAATACAACAAAAATGATAATTCTACCTAAATTAATCTACTTATTTAGTGCCATACCAATCAAAGTGCTAAGAAATTATTTCTTAAAGTTAGAAAAAAAATCACAGCATTCCTCTGAAAGAAAAAAAGTTAAGAAAGTCAAGATAATTAATGAAAATGCAAATGAAGGCAGTCTAGCATTACCAGACCTAAAACTATATTATAAAGAAGTAGTCATCAAAACCATTTAGTACTATCTAAAAAAATAGAGTTCACAATTTAAGTTCACAAGGCACAATAGCCAATGAGTATAATAATCTAGTGTTTAATAAACACAAAGATTACAATTTCTGGGATAAGAACTCATTATTTGACAAAAATTGCTTAAAAACTGGAAAATAATATGGCAGACACTAGGCACTATCACATAACACCCTATATTAAGATAAGGTTGAAATGAACTTATTCATGTTTTAGATATGATTCATGATTTAGACATTAAAGGTGATACTATAAACAAATTAGAAGAACAAAAAATAGTCTAGCTCTCAGATCTGTAGAGAAGGAAGGAATTTATGGCCAATGCAGAATTACAGAACATTATGAAATGCAAAATGAATCATTTTGGTTATATTAAACAAAGTTTTTTTTTTTTTAACTTATATAAACCTTGTATAAATATAGGGATATATGTGTGCATGTGAGTGTCTCTTCGGTTGTCTGTAAAGTGATTGCTTCTTTTTCAGTAACTAAGGCTATGTTGGTGTGAACCCTTATTTCAGCCAGGAATTAGCATCAGTACAAAGAAAGCTCTCCTCATCTGTCACCTAAAATAGCTGCCTCTAAGTTTACTTACTTCTTCTCTGCCCTCATCCTTCATGATGATGAGATTACCATCATGGAGAATGAAATTTGTACCTTCATTAAATCAGCAGGTATAAATGTTGAACTATTCTTGCTCTTGCACAGACTCTGTCCAATATCAACATTCAAAGTCTCATTTGCAATGTATGCTGTCCAGCAGTTGGTGGTGCTGCCTCTGCTGGAAGTGTTAGTCCTGCCAATACAGGTGCCTCTAATAAGGTGAAGAAGAGGAAACAGGAAAAATAAAATCAAGAAGTCTGATGATTGATGTGGGCTTTGATTTGTTTGATTTTTTTGGTAACATTGAAGAAAAAGTTTAACTTTAAAAAAATAATGCAAAACATTTTTCCCACCTTGAAAGTTAATTTATATCTTGCTATATTGTGATTCATCTAGTTTGATAGTTTTCTTTATGCTAAATTGCAAATGTTTTTTAATGAGTACTTTTTTTTTGTGGTTACTGGAGAGAGATGAGAAACAACCCATATACAAAATATCTGAAGCCAAATTAATCATTACACTTGAAAAAAATTGATTCAGTTTGGTATTTTTTCCAATTACCTATAAAAACATTTTAACATTTGTTCTTAAAACTTTGAGTTCCAAATTTTCTCCTTCTCCCACTTCTTTCCTCTAATTTAGAAAGCAAGTAATTTTATATGGTTTTATATGTGTTGTCATGAAAAATGTATTTCCATATTAGTCATGTTGTGAAAGAAAACACAAAAAATTCAAGAAAAATAAAGTGAAAAAATATATGCTTCAATCTGTATTCAGACACTATAAGTTTTTTTCTCTGTGGATAGATAATATTTTTCTTAAGTTCTTCAGAATTTATTGGATCATTGTATTGCTAAGAATAAACTTAGCTAAGTCATTCACAGTTGATCACCTTACAGTACTGCACTTGGTACTTGGTACATGGTACATATCATTCTGCATAAGTTCGTGTAATATTTTCCAGGATTTTATGAGAATCTTGCTCATAATTTTTTTATTGTGTAATAGTATTTTAACATAATCACATATCACAAATTGTTCAGCCATTCCCCAGTTGATGGGCATATGTGAAATTTCAAATTCTTTGTTACTAGTAAAGAGAGGCTCACTCACTCTCTGTTTCTTTCTCTCTCTCTCTCTCTCTCTCTCTCTCTGTTTCTTCCCCCCACCCCCATTTAGATTTAGTAATGGTATTGCTAGATCAAAGGATAGGCACAGTTTTATAGCCCTTTGGGCACAGTTTTGAATTGCTTTACAAAATAGTTAAATCAGGTCACAACTTCACCAAGAGTGCATTTATGTCCCATTTTCCTTATGTTCCTTCCACCATTTGTCATTTTTCCTTTTCTGTTTTATTACCTAATCTAATAGGTATGAGGTAGTACCTCAGAATTGTTTTTATGTGCATTTCTACAATCAATAGTGAGTTGGAGATTTTGTTTTTAATATAACTATAGATAGCTTTGATTACCCCATCTAAAAATTGTTCATATGTTTTGATGATTTATCATTCGAGGAATTGTTCTTATTTTTATAAGTGACTCAGTTCTCTATACATTTGATAAATAAGGCCTTTATCAAAGAAACATGTGTTAATTTTTTTCCCCTACAGTCACTATTGCTAACTGTTATTTCCCAACAACCTATCCCTCCTACCATTTATCCTATCCTCTCTCACCTTTCATCTCATCCATCCTCAAAAGTGTTTTGTTTCTGACTGTCCTTACCCCTAATCTGCCCTCACTTCTATGACCACCCCTTTTGTTATCCTTTTCCACTCCTACTTTTCTGAAGGGTAAGAAAGCTTTCTATATACCCATTGAGTGTGTATGCTATTTACTCTTTGAATCAATTCTGATGAAAATAAGATTCCCTCACTGCCTCTCTCTCTTCCTCACCTATCTTCCTGCCATTGTAAAAACATTTTCTTGTCTATTTTGTGTGAGATAATTTATTCTGTTTTACCTCTTCCTTTCCTTTTCTCCTAGTGCATTATTTTCTTATTCCTTAATTTTATTCATTTATTTTTAGTTATTGTCCCTTCATATTCAACTCACAATTGTGACTTCTCTCTCTCTTTCTCTCCCTCTTTCTCTCTCCCTCCCTTCCTCCCTACCTCTCTAGATTGATAGATAGATACTTCTTCTAACTGCCCTAACAATAAGAATCATTTTCCATATAAATTTGTAAACAATTTAGCTTTATTAAGTCCATTGTGATTTTAATGCTTTTCAAGTCTTGAATTTGTACATCAAATTTCTATTCAGTTCTGGTATTTTTAACAGGAATGCTTGAAATCCTTCTATTTCATTCAATATCCACTTTTTATCCCTGAAGGAATATGGTGGTTGCATGATTTTGCTGGAGAGATAATGACTGTTTATAATACTAGTTTGCCCTTCAACTATTAAATGTATTCCAAGCCCTTTGATCCTTTAATTTAGAAACTGATAAATCTTATGTTATTCTGACTGTAGCTCCATAGTACTTGAATTGTTTCCTTTTGGGCTTTCACTGAAGAAGTCTCCAGTGACCAGGAACTGAGTGAGTACAACCTTTTTTGGCTGAAATGGGACAGATCCTAGGTAAAGGGCTGCTGTTGAAGGCCTGCCAACACTTTCACCTGTTCCTATCCAATGGAAAACTGATACACCAGTGTGGATAGAACAGTGGCCCTTAAGTAGCGATAAAATTCAGGCCTTATTAGATATAGTACAGGAGCAGCTTCAACAAGGGCATTTACAATCTTCTCTAAGTCCTTGGAATTCACCAGTGTTCGTTGTAAAAAAGAAATCGGGAAAATGGAGGATGCTCACTGATTTAAGAAAAGTGAACGAACAGATGGAAACTATGGGAACTCTTCAGCCTGGACTTCCATCTCCTACTCAGCTTCCTAGAGAATGGCCTCTTTGGGTTATAGACATCAAGGATTGTTTCTATTCCATTCCTCTGGATAAGGAGGATATGAAGAGATTTGCCTTTTCGGTGCCCAGTGTCAATTTAGCTGAGCCTTATAAAAGATATGAATGGACGGTTTTGCCACAGGGAATGAAGAACAGTCCCACTATGTGTCAAATGTATGTTGCTGCTGCTCTTGCTCCAATAAGAAAAGCATTTCCAAAAGTTATGCTATTACATTATATGGATGATATATTGGGATGTGCACCTGAGGAACAAATGCTAGAAGCATGTCTACAAAAAACCATAGAAACACTAAGATACTACAAACTTCATATCGCTACAGAAAAAATTCAAAGGCATGCTCCTTTTCAATATTTAGGATATGAAATATATCCTAAGGCACTTACACTACAAAAACTGTCTTTAAGAACAGAGAGGTTAAACACCCTAAATGATTTCCAAAAATTAATAGGAGATATCCAATGGATGCGTCCAGTATTAGGTTTAACTACCAATCAATTGCAACCCCTATATGACATTTTAAGGGGAGACACTGCTTTAAATTCACCACGCCAGCTTACAAAAGAAGCTCAAGAGACCTTGAGAGAAGTTGAACTGGCTTTATCCAATGTAGTTGAGAGAGTAACTCAAAAACCCTTGGAAATATCAGTTTTTGCTACGAAAGAAGCACCCACAGCAGTCCTTCATCAAGGAGACAGTGTGATAGAGTGGGTGAACCTCCCAGTACAACCAGAACAAAGCCTTACTCCTCACCCAGTGCTTGTGGCTAGAATTCTATTAAAGGCCATTAAGCGAGCAGTACAATTATCTGGGACAAGACCTGACAAGATATATACCTTCTATACAAATGCACAAATTAATGTATGCTGTGAAACCATCCCAGAGTGGCAGATTTTATTGGCCATGGCTCCAAATTTTGCATATGGATCTCCATTAAAGATAACCAGACTACTGCATAATTGGCAATGGATTTTTGAGGAGAAGGTTTCTAAGGTTCCTCTTGAAGGACCAACCATTTTTACAGACGCAGCCAAACAAAATATTTGTGCTGTATACTCTCATGATCTAACTGTAAAAAGAGTAGACAGAACTCCTTTTCAGTCCACTCAGCAGAACAAATTATATGCGATCATGCTAGCTCTCACTTATTACCCAGGCGACATAAATATAATATCTGATTCAGCCTATTCAGTAGGTGTGGTACAAAGAATTGCCACAGCCCAAATAAAATTTGCAGCTTCTAATATATATCAGTTCTTTAAGGAACTTCAAGAGCAAGTGAGAAAGCATCCAGGAAAGATTTATATCCTGCATGTCCACTCACATAGTGGACTTCCAGGTCCTATTTTTGATGGAAATTCAAAGGCAGATAGCCTTTTAACTATGTTGGCCAGTACGCCTTTATTTCAGGAGGCCCAGGAATCCCATTCTAAATACCATCAGGCTGCTCGAGCTTTGCGTTTACAGTTTGGGATTACAAGAGAAGAAGCTAGGAGCATAGTAAAAAGCTGTACAGCTTGCCTTCCCTTCCACGCTCCTACACTGCCTCCAGGGAAGAACCCTCGTGGTTTGAGACCCAATGAAATCTGGCAAATGGATGTGACCCATTATAAATCTTTTGGTCATCTGTCTTTTATCCACGTTGTGGTAGACACCTTTTCAGGATTCACTTTTGCCATACCAGCAGTAAAAGAGACAGCCCGAGTGGTCACTGAATTCCTCATTCAAGCATTCGCAATTATGGGTGTACCACAAGAAATAAAAACAGATAATGGACCGGCATATACCTCCAAACATTTTGAACACTTTTGTGCACAGTATAAGATTCTACACACTACTGGCATACCCTTCAATCCTCAAGGTCAAGCAATAGTAGAAAGAAGAAACAGGGACATTAAGACACTCCTCCAAAAACAAAAGAAAGGGGGAGCCACGGGTAATCCTAGAGAACTTCTAAATTTAGTTCTCTATACCATTAATTTTTTAATCTTTGATAAAGATGCACTGGCTCCAGCAGACAGGTTTTATAACCCACCAGAAGAGCAGTGTCCAGTGCGAGCAGCTCCACTATCTTTAGATAATCGCCAGGTGATGTGGAGAGACCCAGAAAGTGGTGAATGGAAGGGACCAGATAGGCTAACTGCTTGGGAGAGAGGATTTGCTTGCATCTCTACAGGTGGAGAAGGAATCAGATGGGTGCCTATGAGCCGCATTCGTCTTGTCCATCGCAGAAAGATGGAGCAGACCCTTGAAACAAAGGAGAAGACCCAAGAAATATCAGGTGGTTCTGTTGCTGATTGTGCTCACAAGAATTATTAGATTCCTGGCACATGAACTAATGGACAATAGAATCCTATTGGACTGTTTCTAGGACTTATGGACATGTGTAAATTTTCAGATTGATTCTTGTTATTTGTTACATTACTACTAGCCTGTGTTATATTGCTATGTGCTCATGTAAATTATGTATAATGCCTCCCATATTGATGGATTTATGTGTACCCCCTCAGAAACCCCCTATGTTTTAAAACAAAAGAAAGGGGGAGATGTTGGAATCCTTACTAACTGCTAACTAATTAGAGTTGATCTAATCTTACAAGATGTTTTGGCCAGAACCTGAAACAAGGTACTAAGTAGAACTAATCAATACAAGGCTTGTGTTCACACCTTTACTCATTGGAGTCCACAAGTATGCTAGCTTCACAAAGTACACTTTCTAACTTCAAGGGAGTCCACACCTCCCTTAAAACTCATTGGGCCAGAGAGCACTATGGGAGAAAACCCATAATCCCATTCTCTAAGAAGAGGCAGATAAAAGGCCAGCGATGAGGGATCTATGGCAGAATACATTTTTTCCTCTTGGCTGGCTGATCGCGCTGGACTCGAGAGGAACGACTCTGGTGCAGAGAACACTTTGACGGATTTCAGTGGAGCTATGCCAGAAGCCCTCTCTCCGCGGCAAGTTGGTGGCTGGGCTCCCCAGAAGGAGATAAGAGAGACCTTCCATCTCTGTCTTGATTGGAGGCAGAAGAAAGCAGAGGCAGAGGCTGAAGGACAGAACCTTTGGATTTGGAGACATCCGAAGGGCTCCAAGCCTCTAAACTGGCTTTGCCTTGAGAAGAACAGGAACTCCAACATTTGAACTCATAACAAGAAACACTGCTGGATCAAAGGGTATGCACAGTTTAATAACTTTTTGGGCATAGTTCCAAATTGCTCTCCAGAATGGCTGGATTCGTTCACAGTTCCACCAACAATGTATCAGTGTCCCTGTTTTCCCACATCCCCTCCAACATTCCGCATTATCTTTCCCTGTCATTCTAGCCAGTCTGACAGGTGTGTAGTGGCATCTCAGAGTTGTCTTAATTTGCATTTCTCTGATTAATAATGTTTTGGAGCATATGTCTATAAATAGTTTTAATTTCTCCATCTGAGAATTGTCTGTTCATATCCTTTGACCATTTATCAATTGGAGAATGGCTTGATTTCTTATAAATTAGAGTCAATTCCCTATATATTTTGGAAATGAGGCCTTTATCAGAACCTTTGAGTTTAAAAATGTTTTCCCAGTTTATTGTTTCCCTTCTAATCTTGCCTGCATTCGTTTTGTTTGCACAAAAACTTTTCAATTTGATATAATCAAAATTTTCTATTTTTGGTCAATAATGAACTCTAGTTCTTCTTTGCCCTTCCTCTTCCACAGGTCTGAGAGGTAAACTATCCTATGCTCTTCCAATTTATTTATAATCTCATTCTTTATGCCTAGGTCATGAACCCATTTTGACCTTATCTTGGTGTACGGTGTTAAGTGTGGAACAATGCCTAGTTTCTGCCATACTAATTTCCAATTTTCCCAGAAATTTTTGTCAAATATTGTGTTCTTATCCCAAAAACTGGGGTCTTTGAGTTTGTCAAACACTATATTATTAAAGTTATTGGCTATTTTGTCCTTTGAACCTAACCCATTCCATTGATCAACTAGTCTATTTCTTAGCCAATACCAGATAGTTTTGGTAGCCGCTGTTTTATAATATAATTTTAGATCTGCTACAGCTAGCCCCGCTTCATTTGATTTTTTTTTTCATTAATTCCATTGAAATTCTTGACCTTTTGTTTTTCCATATGAACTTTGTTGTTATTTTTTCTGGGTCATCAAAATAGTTTTTTGGGAGTCTGATTGGTATAGTGCTAAATAAATAGATTAGTTTAGGTAGTATTGTCATCTTTATTATATTTGCTCACCCAATCCAAGAGCATTTAATATTTTTCCAATTAGTTACATCAGACTTAATTTATGTGGAAAGTGTTTTGTAGTTTTGCTCATAAAGTTTCTGATTTCCCCGTGGCAGATAGATTCCTTTTTTTTTTTTTATTTTATTTTATAATAACTTTTTATTGACAGAACCCATGCCAGGGTAATTATTTTAAAACATTATCACTTGCACTTGCTTCTGTTCCGATTCCCCCCCCACCCCGCTTCTCTCTACCCCGTCCCCTAGATGGCAAGCAGTCCTATATATGTTAAATATGTTGTAGTATATCCTAGATACAATATATATTTGCAGAACCGAACAGTTCTCTTGTTGCACACGGAGAATTGGATTCAGAAGGTAAAAATAACCCGTGAAGAAAAACAAAAATGCAAATAGTTCACATTTGTTTCCCAGTGTCCTTTCTTTGGATGTAGCTGCTTCTGTCCATCATTTATCAATTGAAACTGAGTTAGGTCTCTTTGTCAAAGAAATCCACTTCCATCAGAATATATCCTCATACAATATCGTTGTTGAAGTGTATAATGATCTCCTGGTTCTGCTCATTTCACTTTGCATCAGTTCATGTAAGTCTCTCCATTCTCTCTGTATTCATCCTGCTGGTCATTTCTTACAGAACAATAATATTCCATAACATTCATATACCACAATTTACCCAGCCATTCTCCAATTAATGGGCATCCATTCAATTTCCAGTTTCTAGCCACTACAAACAGGGCTGCCACAAACATTTTGGCACATACAGGTCCCATTCCCTTCTTTAGTATTTCTTTGGGATATAAGCCCAATCGAAACACTGCTGGATCAAAGGGTATACACAGTTTGATAACTTTTTGGGCATAATTCCAGATTGCTCTCCAGAATGGTTTGATTCGTTCACAACTCCACCAACAATGCATCAGTGTCCCAGTTTTCCCGCATCCCCTCCAACATGCACCATTATTTTTTCCTGTCATCTTAGCCAATCTGACAGGTGTGTAGTGGTACCTCAGAGTTGTCTTAATTTGCATTTCTCTGATCAATAATGATTTGGAACACTCTTTCATGTGTGTGGTAATAGTTTCAATTTCATCATCTGAAAATTGTCTGTTCATATCCTTTGACCATTTATCAATCGAAGAATGGCTTGATTTCTTATAAATTTGAGTCAACTCTCTATATATTTTGAAAATGAGGCCTTTATCAGAACCTTTAACTGTGAAGATGTTTTCCCAGTTTGTTACTTCCCTTCTAATCTTGTTTGCATTTGTTTTATTTGTACAAATGCTTTTTAATTTGATATAAAATAAATTTTCTATTTTGTGTTCAGTAATGGTCTCTAATTCATCTTTGGTCACAAATTTCTTTCTCCTCCACAAATCTGAGAGATAAACTATTCTATGTTCCTCTAATTTATGTATAATCTGGTTCTTTATGCCTAGATCATGAACCCATTTTGATCTTATTTTGGTATACGGTATTAAGTGTGGGTCCATGCCTAATTTGGCAGATAGATTCCTAAATATTTTATACAATCAGTAGTTACTTTAAATGGAATTTCTCTTTGTAACTCTAACTGTTGGGTTTTGTTAGTGATATATAAGAATGCTGATGACTTTTGTGGGTTTATTTTGTATCCTGCAACTTTGCTAAAGGTGTGGATTGTTTCTAATAACTTTTTAGTAGAATTTCTGGAGTTCTCTAAGTATATCATGATATGATCAGCAAAGAGTGATAATTTGGTTTCCTCATTGCCTGTTCTTATTCCTTTAATCTCTTTCTCAACTCATATTGCCAAAGCTAGTATTTCTAATACAATATTAAATAATAATGGTGATAGTGGGCTGTGGTGTTTTTCTTCTTTAAAATATAATAATGGTTCTCTCTGGGTGTGAGCAGATTTCTCAGGGAGGTTTTCTGGAGGCAGCCTTAGTTTCATTTGAGAGTAATAATTACCCAAATGCAGCCAGGTGACAAAAGTTCAGATCTTTTATTGCTTCCTCCAAAATAGCATGATTAGCTTAGAGACCTATCTCTCTGCTTGGTTCCAAGAGCTCCCTCTGAATATCTCCAAATCCAAAGGTTTGTCATTCAGCCTTTAGGCACCCAGGTGGAAAATGGAATGAATCTTTCTTGCTTCTAAGAGAGGGCTTGTGGGCTTCCTCCCAGAGTGCTCCTCTCCAATCCCTGCCAATGTTCTGAAGTAACTCTCCTTTGACTGGCTCCCTGAAGCTCTATTTATGCTTCTTCTCCAAGAGTGGGATTGTAGGATATGAGAGAGTAGGATTATGGGTTTCCTCCAGAGTGCTCTCTGGCCCTAAGAGATTCAAGGAATGTATGAATTTGGATAGCTCATACTAAACCCTGAAATCTCCCAAACATGTGAACTCCAATGAGTAAAGGTGTGAACACAAGAATTGTTTCTCAGTTCCACTTAGTACCTTGTTTCTTCTGGCCCATAACATCTCCTTGTACGATGAGATCATACTGAACCATGCTAAATTAGATAATTATTGTCTCTATAAACTCTAATGACTTAACAGTTTGTAAAGAGTCCAACAGTGGGCAACCTTGTTTCACTCCTGATCTTATTGGGAATGGTTGCAGTTTGTTCCCATTACATATGATGCTTATTGATAGTTTTAAATAGATGCTACTGATTATTTTAAGGAAAAGTCCATTTATTCCTATACTCTCAAGTATTTTTAATAGGAATGGATGTTGGATTTTATCAAATGCTTTTTCTGCATCTATTGAGATGATCATATGGTTTTTGTTAATTTGGTTATTAATATGGCCAATTATACTGATAATTTTCCTAATATTGAACCAGCCCTGCATTTCTGGTATAAATGCTACTTGATCATGATATATTATCCCGGGGATGATTTTCTGTAGTCTTTTTGCAAATATCTTATTTAAGATTTTTGCATCAATATTCATTAGGGAGATTGGTCTATAATTTTCTTTCTTTGTTTTCAACCTACCTGGTTTAGGTATCAGTACCCATGTCTGTATGATAAAAGGAATTTGGTAGGACTCCTTAATTCCCTATTTTTTCAAATAGTTTATAAAGCATTGGGGCTAATTGTTCTTTGAATGTTTGGTAGAATTCACATGTAAATCCATCTGGTCCTGGGGATTTTATTTTAGGGAGTTGATTCATATCTTGTTTTATTTCTTTTTCTGAAATGGGACTATTTAAGTAATTTACTTCCTCCTCTGTTAATCTGCGAAGCCTATATTTTTGGAGGTAGTTGTGGTGATCTTCTTCCCAAATGCAGTCAGGTGATAAAAGTTTAGATCTTTTATTATTTCCAATATAGCCCGGTTAGCTTAGAGGCCTATCTCTCTGTTTGGTTCCAAGAGCTCTCTCCGAATGTTGCCAAATCCAAAGGTCTGGTCCTTCAGCCTCTGCCTCTGCTTTATTCAGCCTCCAGCCAGCTCCACTCTTCATGTCATTCCGGTGAAATCTGACTGAGAGCCTCTGTCTGTTTCTTTTATCCAAGAGGGAGGAATTGTGGGATACAAGAGAGAGGGATTATGGGTTTTCTCCCACAGTGCTCTCTGGCCCAAAGAGCTTCAAGGGAGGTGTGAACTCATAAAGGTACAAAGTTTACTTTGTGAAGCTGGCATACTTGTGAACTCCAATGAGTAAAGGTGTGAACACAAGCCTTGTATTAATTAGTCCTACTTAGTACCTCGTTTCAGGTTCTGCCCAAAACATCTTGTAAGATTAGATCAACTCTAATTAGTTAGCAGTTTGTAAGGATTCCAACATCTCCCCCTTTCTTTTGTTTTAAAACATAGGGGGTTTCTGAGGGGGTACACATAAATCCATCAATATGGGCCAGAACTTTATAACAGATATACATGATATACATAAATCCATCAATATGGGAGGCATTATACATAATTTACAAAAGCACACAGCAATATAACACAGGCTAGTAGTAATGTAACAAATAACATGAATCAACATGAAAATTTAACTACTGCAAAAGTCTCATCAACAATCTTTCATCTCAAGAAATCCAATGATTCTTGCAATTGCTTAAAATACATAAGCACATAGTAATATAACACAGGCTAGTAGTAATGTAACAACATAAATCGACCTGAAAATTTACAAATGTCCATAAGTCCTAGAAATAGTCCATAAGGAATCCATTGTCCATTAGTTCATGCGCCAGGAATCTAATAATTCCTGTAAGCTCTGAAGTACTGCAAAAAGTCTCATCAACAATTTTTCATCTCAGGGAATCCAGTGATTCTTGCTGGTTTTTCAGGAACTGAAAGCTGAAGATTTTAAAGTTCTTTTGACAATCTCATTGTTAGCCATCTGATTCCTTTTCCACCTGTGGAAATATAAGCAGATCCTCTTCCCCAAGCAGTTAACCTATCTAATTCTCTTCTATTTACCACTTTTGGGATTTCTCCTCATCATCTGGTAATTACATTGGAGCTGTTTGCATTGGATATTTTCTTGTTGTCTTAAAAGGCCTGTATTCTTCCCAACTGTAATCCTGATTGCTTTTCTGTTGGTTGATGACATCAGAGTTCTGAATTTCTAAAGTCTCTCTGGGTGTAACCTCAACTGCTATCATGCCCCACCTGTCCTTTGACTGATACTTTAGAGCTGGTCCCTGCCTCTCATTCCTCTGGGTCAATATACATTTAGAGGCTCAGTGAAAGCCTCAGTTACATTTTGGACATGGGGTTTTGGGTTTTCTCTCACCCTGTCTTCTCACTCTATCTCCATATCTACAATGAGCTCTCAAATGTCCAATTTTTCCGCACTGAAAACATCGACGAGTTTCTCTAGAATTCCTCTGCCAAGAAGGACCTTGTCTTTCCATGTTCATCATAGTCTGGGCATAATAAGCATTTGTGCCCACTGTGGCACAGAGTCTAATGATTTCTTCTAAAGGAGCATTTTTGTCTAGCCCCCATATAATTCTCTTGCAAATCTCATTGGCATTTTCCTTAGCCAAATGTCTAGTCATTATTTCTGTTGCTGCATTTTCTTCAATGGTTCTTATTACAGCTGTTTGTAAACGTCCCACAAAATCTGCAAAAGGTTCATTGGGACCTTGTTCTATTTTTGTGAAAGCATTATTTCCATCTTTCTGTCCAGGGAGAGAATTCCAAGCTTTTATTGCAGCCTTAGAAATTTGCTCATACACTGTTGTGGGATAATAAATCTGTTCTGAACTCTCTGCATACTGACCTTGACCAGCTAGTTGGTCAAAAGTGATTTGACCTGTTTGCCTATTGTGTTGGGCTTGAATCCTACATAATTCATGAAACTCTGAAAGCCACAATAAATTTTGTCCTGGTTCAAGACATGTTTTAGCGATGGATTTCCAGTCATTCGGGGTTAAGATTTCATAAGACAAATTATCCAGTAACATCTTCACATAAGATGATGTAGCCCCATAAAGAGTGCAACCCTTTTTCAAATCTTTAATTTTTCCCAAATTAAAAAGAGTGTATTTTCTCTCTTTTTGACCTGAAGAGTCAATCCTTTCAATCACAGGATATGCGTTTATAAAATCAGATATATCTTCTCCTTCATTTTTTGCTTTAATTAATGCTTTTTCTAATCTTGTCAAATTCTGCTTTACAGGAGAAGCTGACTGTGTTTCTGTCTCTCCCCCTCCCCCTTGTTCCACACATGAAGGGTTAATTGCAGGGGGAGGGTCATGAGATGTGGAATCATCTAATTCCTCCTGCTGTGAAGTATCACACTCAGAATTGTAATTAACTCCATTCTCATCTGATTCATCCTCCTTTTGACCTAGTAAAGTTGGCACTTCTTCCTCCTGTACTTTCCTTTTCATCATTCTATCACTTAAATAACTTCTTATAGCCAATTGTATTACATTATATGTATTAATTATTGAGTTAGGCCCATTTTTATCATAGAATTGACAAAGATCCTCTCCAACCAATTTCCATTCATTTAGATCTAATTCCTTATCAAGAGAGAAACAAGGACATATGTCCTTTACAGTTTGTAAAAGTTCAGTGATTTGCTGTAAACTTATAATTAAACCTTGGCTTTCCATAACTTTGACAATGCTCTCTAAACATTTTCCTTGAACAGAAACAGGCTATTTTCTAAATATCTGTCCCATCTTAGATGAAATTCTACTTTAACTCTTCTAACAAAATTTCTTTGTTGTACTCACCCTAATTTCTGGGTTAAGTCTTTTCCACTGGATCAGGATCAGAGGCTTTTCCACTTGAATCAGGATCGTAGCTTTTCCACTGAAATCCACTGAGGGGTCGGTGCCCCACGTTGGGCACCAAAATGTTGTGATCTAGTTCAGATGGATCTGAATCGGTCCCTGTTCGGGCGCCAAAATGTGGTGATCTTCTTCCCAAATGCAGTCAGGTGATAAAAGTTTAGATCTTTTATTATCTCCAATACAGCCCGGTTAGCTTAGAGGCCTATCTCTCTGTTTGGTTCCAAGAGCTCTCTCCGAATGTCGCCAAATCCAAAGGTCTGGTCCTTCAGCCTCTGCCTCTGCTTTCTTCAGCCTCCAGCCAGCTCCACTCTTCATGTCATTCCGGTGAAATCTGACCGAGAGCCTCTGTCTGTTTCTTTTATCCAAGAGGGAGGAATTGTGGGATACGAGAGAGGGATTATGGGTTTTCTCCCACAGTGCTCTCTGGCCCGAAGAACTTCAAGGGAGGTGTGAACTCATAAAGGTACAAAGTTTACTTTGTGAAGCTGGCATACTTGTGAACTCCAATGAGTAAAGGTGTGAACACAAGCCTTGTATTAATTAGTCCTACTTAGTACCTCGTTTCAGGTTCTGCCCAAAACATCTTGTAAGATTAGATCAACTCTAATTAGTTAGCAGTTTGTAAGGATTCCAACAGGTAGTCATCCATTTCGCTTAGGTTATCAAATTTATTGGCATAAAGTTGGGCAAAGTAACCCCTTATTATTTCTTTAATTTCATCTTCATTGGTGGAAAGGTCTCTCTTTTTATTTTTAAGACTATTAATTTGATTTTCCTCTCTCCTTTTTCTAATCAGATTTACCAAAGGTTTATCAATTATATTGTTTTTTTTTTCATAAAACCAACTCTTAGTTTTATTTATTAGTTCAATAGTTTTTTTGTTTGTTTTTGTTTTTTGTCTTTTTTTTTTTACTTTCAATATTATTAATTTCTTCTTTTAATTTTAGAATTACAAGTTTGGTAATTACTTTTGTGTAACTAATTACTTTTTGGTCTATTTACACCAAACGTTTTGTTGAATGTGGTTTTTATTGCATCATGATCTGAAAAGGAAGCATTTACTATTTCTGCCTTCCTGCATTTAATTTTGAGGTCTTTATGTCCTAATATATGGTCATTTTTTGTGTAGATTCCATGAACTGCTGAGAAGAAAGTATATTCCTTTCTGTCACCATTCAGCTTTCTCCAGAGACCTATCATACCTAATTTTTCTAATATCCTATTTACTTCTTTAATTTCTTTCTTATTTGTTTTGTGATTTGATTTATCTAAATCTGAGAGTGCAAGATTAAGATCTCCCACTATTATAGTTTTGCTGTCTATTTCTTCTGGCAACTCTCTTAACTTCTCTTTTAGGAAGTTAGATGCTATACCACTTGGTGCATATATGTTTAATACTGGTATTGCTTCATTGTCTATAGTACCCTTTAGCAAGATATAGTTTTCTTCCTTATCTCTTTTAATTAGATCAATTTTTGCTTTTGCTTGATCTGAGATAAGGAAGGCTATCCCTGCTTTTTTGACTTCACTTGAAGCATAATTGATTCTGCTCCAGCTTTTTACCTTTACTCTGTATGTATCTCCCTGTTTTAAATGTGTTTCCTGTAAACAACATATTGTAGGGTTCTGACTTTTGATCCAGTCTGCAATCTGCCTCCTCTTTATGGGAGAGTTCATCCCATTCACATTTACGGTTAAAATTACTAATTCCGTATTTCCTGTCATCCTAATATTCCCTATATTATACTTTTCTTTTTCTTGCCCTCCTTCCCTTCTTCCCTAGTATTAAACTTATTGGTCCCACTTACATCACACAGCTCTCCCTCTTTAGTATCCCTCCCTCCTCTCTTTGAATCCCTTCCCCTTTCTTGTGCCCTTCCCTTATTACTCTTTTTCCTTTTCTCTTTTCCTCTCCCACTTTTTAATGAAGTGAGAGAAGAATCTATGTAAAACAAATATGTCAATTATTTCCTTTTTGAGCCAACTCTGATGAGAGTAAGATTCACACAATGTTCCTTCCCCTCTCTAAGTTCCCTCAGATATGATAAGTTTACTTTGCCTCATTGTCACATGTAGTTTCCCTCTTTTTATCTCCCCTTTTCCCTTTTTCTGACACTATCCCCTTTCCATTTCTACTTCCCTTTTTTATGTTATATAGGTAAAATCAAACTATACATATGGTTTTTATGTATATCCACAATAGAAATACAGTTCTCAAGAGTTCCTTTTACCTTTTTCTACTTCTTTTGAGTCCTGTTGTTGGAGATCAAATTTTTTGTTTAAGTCTGGTTTTTTCCTTAGAAACAAATGGATTTCTTCTATTTCATTAAATATCCACCTTCTTTCATGGAAAAAAAATACTCAGCTTAGCTGGGTAATTTATTTTTGGCTGCAATACAAGCTCTTTTGCCTTTCGGAATATCTGATTCCAGGACCTTTGATCCTTTAATGTTGAGGAAGCCAGATCTTGTGTGACCCTTATTGTGGCATCTCAGTATTTGAACTGTTTTTTCCTGGCTGCTTGTAAATTTTTTTCTTTAGTCTGAAAATTCTGAAGTTTGGCCACAATATTCCTCAGAGTCTTTATTTTAGGGTCTTTTTCAGAAGGTATTCGATGAATTCTTTCAATGCCTATTTTACCTTCTGGTTCTGTTACTTCTGGGCAGTTCTCTTTGATGATTTACTGTAAAATAGTATCTAGGCTCTTTTTTTCATCATAGTTTTTGGGTAGTCCGATGATCCTCAGGTTATCTCTCCTAGATCTATTTTCTAGGTCTGTTGTTTTTCCAAGTAAATATTTGACATTTTTTTCCCCAATCTTTCATTTTTTTGATTTTGCTTGACTGATTCTTGATGTCTCAATGAATCAGTTATTTCTATTTGCTCAGTTCTGATTTTTAGTGAGTTATTTTCATTAGCTTTTTTTACTTCTTTTTGGATATGTCCAATTGAGTTGTTTTGCTCTATGGAATTTTTTTCCATTTCACTAATTTTTTTTTTTTTTTTTTTTTTTTTTTTTTTTTTTAGTGAGTTATTTTCTTTTTCCAATTCACAAATTCTGTGTCCCTGCTCTTCTTGGAAGTTTTTTACCTTTTCTAATTCACATTTCTGAAAGTTGTTGCTTCTCTTGCCTTTCTCCATTTTTCTTCTAGTTCTCTTTTGAGGTTTTTAAGTCTCTTCTAGGAGAGCCTTTTGTATTGGGGACCAAAAATTGTCTGGAGACTGTCTGCTATTAATTTCTTCAAGGTTGAAAAGCTGTTCTCTTTCTGTATAGAA
Source organism: Antechinus flavipes (assembly GCF_016432865.1). NCBI lineage: Eukaryota > Metazoa > Chordata > Mammalia > Dasyuromorphia > Dasyuridae > Antechinus > Antechinus flavipes. The sequence goes on along the minus strand of NC_067400.1, from coordinate 294,859,858 downwards.
ACTATCACTTGTTCTTTTGATTTTTTTACTCATTTTGTTAAAGCCTGTAGAGTCTGCCTTCAGAGCCAGGAGGTTACCAGCTTCCTCTGCAGAGAAGTGAAAGACGTATGGACTGATAGCTGTCCTGCCAACCGGCTACAAAAAGCAGCAAGGTACTGGAGTGCTCTGGGAAAGAGTTCCCCACCTGGGAGTAACTCAGGCCTGCATGGCAGAGCTGGGAAAGTGCCCTGCAAAGAACCCCAGCTGTGTGAGATAATGACTGCCCTGGGGTTAGACGATGAGCAGTGAGAGTTTCACTTCCCCAGCCAAAGCCCGCCCTGGGGCTGTGGGTATTAGCAGTTGAGCAGTGAATGGATTTGCAGGGACCAGAAGTGTCTGCCTGGGAAGCACAGTGTGCTGGGGAAGTTCTATTGCCCCAGGCCGAGCCCCCCACTGTGCCAATTAGAGGCTGTGTCCTGCTGCTGTGCAGATTTGTAGCTCCCCTCCCACACCCCACCCCTGCAAACCCCCAACTGCAGGATGTGGCCACAGGGCTGCGTTAAAGTCTGCCTGAGTCACTTTCAGGTTTGAGGGGTTACAGCAAGATCTCGTTAGGTTCTGGTGTTTTTTAGAGGACCCTCTGTTTTAGGCTTTAATTTCTCTGCCAGTTTACTGCTTTGTAGTCAAAGCAGAGCAGGTAGCCTGTAGCAGAGTCATCTCTATAACTTCTCTAGCCACAGAGATCACCCCCGCCCCTGGTCTGTTCAGGACGCTAGTCTCTCGCTGCCTGTGCTAGTCTGTTCCTGGCCCCTCAGGACAAACCTTTCCTGGTGATCTTCCAGATTGATTTCAAAGTTGTAGTGCTTCTTATCTTCATGAATTTAAGCAGTGAAGAGCTATTTTTGAGGCTGAATTAAATAGTTGGTTATGAGGGGAATGAGAGGAACTTAGAGAGTCGTGTGTGCCTTCTCCTCCATCTTGGTTCTGCCCCCTTGTCCTTCATTCTCAAAGAGGACCATGACATCATGGAGATGAAGCCATGGCATGCAAATAGATTGAATTTAAGTAAAGGAGGACTTTGCAAGGTCACTTGCCTCACTTTCTCCTCCAGAGCCATCTGAGTCTAGTGATAAGATCAAGATGACTGGAGATAGTTCTGGATGCAGTGTACACATATCAATTTAAATCAGGGAAACCAAGTTCAGCAAATTTATTTTGTGCTTAAACTTCTGAATCAGTCTACTAAAAGTAAAAGGAAATAAAAGTAAAAGGAAGAATTTCAAAGCAAATCAAACTGAAACAAATAAACAATAGGCTGGACCATTAAACACTATCATCTCTTTCTTTGTCTCTATTAGTATATCAGTTTCTGCTTCTCTTTCTCTTCCTTTCTATCTTTGTGTCTCTCTTTTCTGTCTATCTCTCCCTCTTTATCTTCCCCCAAACTTTTGGTACAATTTTATTAACCAGTTCTTCAATCCCCTTAACATAGTAACCCTTAACATAGGACACTTAGATTTTTGTCACACAAATGGAGTAGCCAGTAACCAGGTAAATATTAGGAATTCAAACCTAAGAAATTATTTATGAATTTAAAATAATAATAACCAAGAATGGAGGCACCTCTTCAGTTAAATAAATTAGTTATTTCAGATTTATTTGTTTGTTTTGCATGGATTAATAAATTGTTAAAAGATCTCAAACAATGGAAATTTTAAAATGGGACAATGAAAGAGAAGGCCTGGCTAATATCTTACACAGTCTATTTTGCAAGTGTAGAAATGTTCTATTCTTGGTATTAAGAATTTTTAAAGTGTGAAGAAAGACTTCTGAACAAAAACAGGTTTTGATTAAAATTAACAAGTAACTATTTCCTACTTTAATATTTCAAGGCTCCATGAGGATACTCTTATGGACATTCTAATACAAATTGAGAATAGTTGCATTTTAGTATGCAGTTGTATTGTGGAGTAATGTGGACTCTTTCCTAAGGTCCTTCACTTTCATTGAAATGTTGAAACCTTAACTAAGGTATAGTACTGAATAATGGGGAGCAACAGATGAGATGTTACTTACATAATCATGTACTTCATGCCAGAACTATGAGGTAAATTTAGCCACAGGGAAAAAAAAAAAAAACAAAAAACAAAAAAACAGATATTCCCTAACCAGTCAGCTATCAGGCCTGTCATGTCTCACCTCACCCAGCCCAGATTTGGTCTTATATCTTAGTTTGATCCTATATCGTATTCATATTTTGACCATATATTATATATGGATATAATGTTCTCTTCTCTAAAATATATAATGCTCTCTGTGGGCAGGTTTCTTGGAGGGCTTCTGGAGGCAGCCTTTGTTTCAGTTCAGTGAAATAATGACCTTAAATGCATCTAGGAGTTAAAAATTCAGATTCTTTATTGTCTCCTTCAAAATAGCCCAGTTAGCTTTCTTAGAGGCCTATCTCTCTCCTTGGTTCTGAGAGCTCTTGCAGCTAGTCCTTTGTCTCTGCCTCTGTCAGCTTCAGCCTCTCGCTCCCAAAGTCTCCATCCAGCACCAAGGTTGAAGTTGGAATGAATTTGTCCTTTCCTCCGAGAGTGGGATTCTGGGTGTCTGTCGGCTTTTGGGAGCTCCTTGCTTATATGCTGCACACTGAGTATACTCCAATCATTACATCACTAGGAAACCATTATTTGTTGTAGGATTAAATCAATGCTAAATTAGATTTAACCATTGTCTCCTCAATTACATTTAGTACCTTGTTTCAGTTCTGGCCCATAACATCTCCTTGTAGGATCAGATCAATTCCACTGTCTTAGTACCTTGTAAGAATCATAATATCTGGATGTCCTTTATTTCTTGCCATTTTAAGATGAGATATGGAAATGTGACTATATTTAAATTGAGTTCTAGGCCTGAGCACAAAATCTCTAGATTTTTACTAACCCAGACTTCCGAGAAGACCTGCACTCCTTGTTGACTAATATTGACAAATGTCAATATACCTGTGCTGGTTTATCATTAGAAGGTCCCAGAGGCTAGGTTCTATTAATAGATATATTGATAAATCTCTCCCTTTCCAATAAAATATTGTAACTCTCTAATCTCCATCTTGCCTCAGTTTCTCCGGCATTACATTTCCAATTAAAAGTAAGCTCCTTATGGGCGTGTTTTTTTTTTTTTTCTTCCTTGTATTTTTCATTCTCAGAGCATAACACCAATAGTAAACTGTCAATAAATACTTACTAATTTGACTTGAATAACTTCCCATGTCTACATTAATTATAAAAACCAAGATGAAATATAGGACTTATGAATTCAGAACCAGTCTTTTTTAAAATTATATTCCACATTTGTTCCCATTATAGTAAAGGGTTTTGATTATCGAATGAAAATCTTTTTCTGGTGTTGGCCATTGGCCTATAGTAAAAGATTTGGTTGATTAAAGTCAAAATGATAAATAAGTCATTACTTGTTCAGATTTTCAGCTAAATTTCTTCTAAGCCATATGTTGGAATCCTTACTAACTGCTAAGTAATTAGAGTTGATCTAATCTTACAAGAAGTTGTTTTGGCCAGAACCTGAAACAAGGTACTAAGTAGAACTAATCAAGACAAGGCTTGTGTTCCCACCTTTACTCATTGGAGTCCATAAGTATGCTAGTTTCACAAAGTACACTTTCTAACTTCAAGAGAGTCCACACCTTAAAGCTCTTTGGGCCAGAGAGCACTATGGGAGAAAACCCATAATCCCATTCTTTCAGAAGGTTCACATATAAGGCAAGACAGCCATTCCAGAATACATTTTTTCCTCTTGGCTGGCTGATCGCGCTAGACTCGAGAGGAACGACTCTGCTGCAGAGAACACTTTTGACGGACTTCAGTGGAGCTACGCCAGAAGCCCTCTCTCCGCGGCAACTTGGCGACTGGGCTCCCCAGAAGGAGATAAGAGAGATCTTCCATCTCTGTTGGAGGCAGAAGAAAGCAGAGGCAGAGGCTGAAGGACAGAACCTTTGGATTTGGAGACATCCGAAGGGCTCTAAGCCTCTAAACCGGCTGTGCTCTGAGAAGAACAAACTCCAACATTTGAACTCTAACAGCCATAGGCTTGGGCTCTCTATTGCACAGGGAATAACTTCTAAACTAGACTTTTCATTCAAAGTATTTCTCAACCTTTATCAAATTTCCAGTCTAACCTTCCACTATCTTCAACATAAACTCTTCCAACATTTGGCAAATGATTAGCAAATCATTAGGAAATGATCTCTGCCCAAAATACTTGGGCTATACCTTTCCCTTTGTTTTTATTGGAATCTCATTGTTCTTATACATCAGGCTATAATGTCACAGTAATTCTTGGGACTTGATAAGAGAGATTCTAGTGGAAATAAGACAGGATGATCTAAATCAGACAAGAGAAAATGAAACAAAACAAACAAACAGATAAAAAAGGAGATATGGGTCTGTTCTTGTAAAAATTCCTTTGTACTTTCATCTACTTCATATGATCCTCCTTCCCTCCTTCTCTCTTTCTTCCTCCTTTCTTTCCTTCCTTCCTTCCTTTCTTCCTTCCCTCTCCCCTTTCTTTCCTCTTTCATTTTTTCCTTCTTTCCTTTCTCTTCTGATTTATCTTCTAGATGAACTTCCACTTTATCTTCTAAACAAACTATTCCTGTTAACAAATCTACAATACTAGTAAGTAATCTTCCTGGAATATCAAAAAGTTGCACTTACCTGGCATTGGACAATAATCTCACTGCTTGTCTATAGAAATTTTGCCCACCTAGTTTAAATGTGTGTTTTTTTTTTTCCTTTTTCCTTCCTGAATTTTTTTTTTTTTTTGACATCACAACTAGAAGTACTTCTTCCCTTCTCTGATCTCTTAGCATATGGCTTTTATCATGCTCTGATTTTTATTGTACATGCTTCTATGTTTTATAACCTGTCATGAAGTAGCTTACTCTTTACATACCTGCATCTGATTACCAAAGCTTCTTGTACTTTAATGCAACTTCTTTTTGACTTTGCTGACTCCTTAATTATATTTCCTTCTTTTTTCTCCATTCATTTATCCCTCTTGATTTGGACTTATTCCCTTAGTATCACATTTGAATATAAGCATTTTGAGAATAGGAGGGTTTTATTCTTTGTATTTCTGTCTACCTACAAATTCCATGAATCAAGTGACTCCTTATTAAGATCCAGCTGATTGATTGATGTCTCACTATAGCTGAATGAGGTACCATCTCTTTTTTACTTCTGCTGCTCCCTTAGCTAGGATGTTTTGGTTCTCTCACTAGTTAGTTCTCTGATTACTCCACCTGGACTCCTGTAATTCTTTTCATACTTCAATATGTCTTATTTGGACTGCTACATAAGCCTGGCACACACCCGTGGCTACTACCCATTAACCTTTCACTTCATGTCAAATTGTAACTGAATTTTGGCACCTTCTAAAGTTTAAGTTCCAAAAGGACAGGGATCATTGTTTGTACTTTATATTCTGCAAACTTTCTTGAATTTAGTTTCTTAAACATAGTATAAATATTTATTGAATGAATGCATAAATAAATGAATGAATTAATATTCCCAAAATACTCATTGTGATAAGGCAGAGAACATTACTGCTTTGGTATTCTTATAAGAAAAATTATCAGGATATTGGATAGAAGTCATGAATTTTATTTGTCATGCCATATTAAATCATAAGCCTGAGAGTTGATGGGAAACTTCTGAAAGTTATGTATTAAATTCTTTGGTCTCCTAGAAAGACTGTTCCTATATAATCACTGGCAAAATTAGTGTCTGATTTACTTTTTACAGGTCTCCAAGGAAAAATTTCCATAGCCTACCTTATTACATACAGAGAATGTCATTTCCATTTTGAGTATCCCACAACCTGAAAGATGTTTTGAGACCTGTCAAGAGTTCCCCTGAAGGACATGAAAAATAACTATGGCATTGATTAAGAGGAAGCACAAAGAAAATGGGGAAATGACATCTGAGGTAAGACAGGTAACAAATAACTAAGAAAATGTTACTGGAGCAGTGTAAATACCAGAAAAGGGGAAAGGTGATTTATATGCTACAAAAAAAGTCTGATACAAGAGAATAAAGGAAAGGGCAAACTTTCTTACATCAATGAATTTTGGACCATGGAATTAAATTCTCAAGAAAAAAGAATGAAAACCCTCATGCTTAGGACAATTAAATCATTATGGTAGAAAAAAGAAAAAAAAAGATGGCTGAACCTCACTTTATATAATGTATATATATACATATATATATTATATATATGTATATATACACATATATGTATATATATGTGTATATATACATATATACATATATATGTATTTGAAAATTCATGTATAAGTGAAATTGTTTAATAGTGAATTATATTTTTAAAAGATAAGGACAATCATTATTTAAAAGAATTTGGTGATGAAATCTATTGCTCCAATATTCCAGTGATTTTTTTTTTATCTCATCTATGTGAGTACTCCTTTGAATGATGCAAATAACCCATCTATAATTGCCCAGTTTGGGAAATTCTTTTTCATGACCTCTGATAAATTTAACTTTTGAGGGTAGGTATATGCTCAACAATTTGTGGAACTTTTAAAAACTTTCTTTTCTATATTTAACATTATGAGAATGCCAATGGAGTGCATAGGTTTTCTAATGGCTCTTTCTCACTTTTATGTCATGACCAGCCCATGCTATTTTTAGGCATATATGACTTTAATAAAATCTTCAATCCTTTTTTTCTGTGTTGGAGTTTCTGGCAGCCTTCTCATGCCCATTACGGACGTCTTAGTTGTCTTTCAGTGATCTTTATCTTTAATTCTTCAGAGATTTATACCTTCAACTGAGGGGAAAACTCCCTTTTCAAGTGAATAAATAATGTGATTGACCTTTTTTTAATGATCAAATTATCATGATCAATTTTCCTAATATGTTTTTTCCATGTCAGAACTAGAAAAAGTGTGTCTCAGAACACTTATTTAATGTTTCTCCTATTGTTTCTAGTTAGAGCTAAAAAAAAAAAATGATGGACACATTTTCTATTTTTAGGGAATGTAGGGGCCAGAAGTTCTAATACTTCACCTGAAAATATTTAACTTTTCAAGAGTGCCGAGAGAGCAGCAGTGAAGAAATAAAAGAAAGGAAGTAACTTGAATGTTAAAATGTGATACTCAACAATTGTGCAGCATATAGTACTCATAAGAAATCATAGTCACAAAATAAATCATTCTTGTGAGTTTGTATGTTTATTGTTTATATATAAATATGTAGTTTCATAGGAAAAATGGGACTATGTGATTCATTTTGGTGAGGTGATTATGAAACAACTGTACAGATTCACTCTTTTTTTCTCATGAAAAATATTCATAGTTTGCAGGAAAATTTTATTTTTGGTAATACAAATTATTGCTATAAAAGAAGCGGAAAACTGAGTAAGATCTATGAAATATGCCAAGATTAGAAAAAAAGGATTGCAGACAACATTGCAAACTCATCATTTAAGCTCATTATTATTCAAGATAATGTAATGTAAATAACTGAATATATAGTGATCTAGTCCACAGTTTGGTGGACAAAATTAATCAATCTGTAGTAGCAACTGGGATGTCCCATATAGTTTACAATATAATGTTTAAAACAATCAAACAAACAACAAAAACTCCTTCCTTTGAGTATCATGTGAAGAAACCTTTGAAAGCTGCTTGGGGTATGCAGTGAACAAGATACTAACTCCAGAAATCATTGATAACTTTTTCTTTCCAAAATTAAGAGGGAAAAAAGAATGAAGTTACTTATAGTTCAGTCTAATATTCATAGTTAACCTTAAACAAGCTACAGTTGTTTGAGGAAGTATAGACAACTGAAACACATGAAAGCAGGACAAGTCAGTATTTTCCATTGTTCAAAAATTTGATTTTATGTAAAACAATTTTGCTGAGTGTACAGATATACAAATTCACTATTGGAACTGCATAAATAATTAGATTGAATGGTGTTATATATGTTTTTCCAAACTTTGGACTGGAGACCAAAATTTATAGAGTTCTCTAAGATTACCATTCACCATTAAGGTGTTTTTTTTTTTTTTTTTCCCTAAAGGAAAACTATATCAATACTAAAGGCTTTTATGGGAACATGAAATGATTCTGGAGTTTGGTTATGAAAACAATCAGGTAGTAAAGTGGGTAGAGCACTGAATCCAGAATTTGGAAGCCCTACTTCAATTCATGCATTAGATAATTGATATTAATCTCTGCATCAGTATCCTCATCTGTTATATGAGTATGATAATATTTATCTTTCAGAGGTGCTATGAGAATCAAATGAAATACTTGTAAACCACTTTGCAAATTTTAAAGTGCCATGTAAATACTAGCTAGTTAACTAGCTAAGGAGGAACTGAATTCATATCTTGGTTCCCTTACTTATCGATTGTGTAATCCTGCAAAAGAGACTTAAAATCTCTGGACCTCCAGGGATAAAAATATTTGAGTTATCTTCTTCACAGGGTTGCTTTAGGAGTCAATCAATATATATTTATTAAGTATCTCCTATATTAGGTACTATGTTAAATTCTGAGGATATAAAAAATGGCAAAAGACAGTCCCTTTCCTGAAGGGTCCTACAGTCTAATGCAGGGGGGAGGGAGCTTTATAAATATGAAAATATTATATCAGTTTGTCCTATTATGTATATATCTATCAGTCTTTGAAGGAAAATGTACTGCGTGAGAAGAAACAAAAAAGTATATTTGGAATTCTGCAATCTTATGTTATGTTTCTATTAAAATTTTACTTGGTGAATTTGAGTGTTAATGTGGATATTCTTTCCATTAATATAAATTTAAATCCTTCCTAGTCTTTTCTTTCTATGCAATATTTTTTATTCGTGTCTCAGGGATTAACAATAAGCTTGACACCCAGTAAAAATGGACACAAATTTATAAGAATTATCATCATTTTTATCATTCTGAATTTTGAAATTATTTGTCATAGTTATTACTAATAGGAAGAATATAGCTCTAACTTTTCTAAACAATGTTCAGTAGTTAAAGACATCCTATTGTGTGCATGTGTGTGTGAGCATGTTTCTGTGTATGGGGGCAGATCTTGAATTCAACTTTGAATCTTTTCTCTTCCTTATCTCCCCAACTTTATATGTCACTATCTAATTTAAAAAATATTTGCTGTTGTTTTCTATTAATACATGGCTGAGTTTTCTTGTGAAAACTCTCTCAGATATCTGGTTTTCTCTTCAAACCCATAGCTAGCACCTGAATCCTGAATATAATACTTCAAAATAAAATTAAAACAACTTTCCAGATATTCTCTCTAAGATTTAACAGGGCCACCATAATCTAGTTCTATTCAAATTATTTAGCTTTATTTTCTATTCTAGAATATTAATATAATGTATATTTCAATGAGTATGCTATTCTTATTGTCCTTTGCACAAACTGTTTATTCTAACTTCTGCCTTTACTTATATTTTTACCACTACTAAGAATGTTCTTTTCCTTTTGCTTCACTTACTCGAATTTTAGTCAACTTTAAGGATATAACCTAATTCCAGGTTCCTCCAGGAAGTCTTCCCCATATTTTTCCAAACAAATGATGCCTATTACGTAAAATTTTATGGGAATTTAAAAGTCTATATTGCATATTCTGGCTTTTTATTATGTGCTATGATTTTGTTCTCTTCATCTATTTCAGTTTTGCTCTTCCAAATTCATGGAAGCTATTTGAGGGCAGAGATCAGAATTTATAATTATTTTGTATTCATCACAGTGCTTATAAGGTCCCAGGACAGGAACACAGAAAATTCTCATATACTTTTGAGAATTGTTCATTAATGGAGTATATAAACCTGATATTTTATATTCCTTCCTAGATTCAAGGAGTTATGAGGCCATCTTTTTTTCTCCAGTCATGTCTGAGTCTCTAGGGTTTTCTTGGCA